>NC_051082.1:45965346-46000477 GCF_004664715.2 Peromyscus leucopus
TTTTCTGTCAATTTTGATTGCTAAATAGATTTTAATTTTGAAAATGCCCACTGATTGTGGGTTTATAGTCCAGTTTCAGTTTAGTAGCAAGCATTTAAAGTAATTCGAAGCAATTACTTGCCAACAATAGAATCACAACACTCATGGAAAATATTTACAATTGCCTGTAACTGTAGTTCTATGGGCTCCAATGCCATCTTTGCTCTCCACGGGCACTTGTACACATGTGTGAGCACACACATTAAAAAAAAACTTAGGCTCTAGCAGAAGATTGGCGTTGAGTTCCTAGAACTACTTCTGAAAGCTCAAAAGTTTCTAAATCTCCATGTCTAGGGGATCAGATGCCCTCCTTAGACTCCATGGGTACCCCACACACACGGCACCCCTCTACAGACACAAATACATACACATAAATAAAAATAAAGGCAAATTGTAAAACAGAATAAATTACATGTTATGAAGTTGCCCACTGAGGTTGATGAGGACCAGAGCATAAACCATGGGACATCCTGGCTGAAGCAATCTTCCCCTTCTCTGGCTGTGTTCCATGGATGTCAGGGTGATAACAGCCCCAGGGTGACTGAATGATTTCTTCATATTTATCTCTAGGGAAGCAGGAGTCTCATTTGATTGTCTCCTCATCTCTTCTGTGATGGTCCACTCTGACCTGACTTTCCTGAAATATTTTCTTACATTCAGCTGTCTGACATGGAGATCATAGCCCAGTCAATTATCTTTATTTATGGTGGCTACGAATCCATAAGCAATACAATTTCCTTCACCCTATATTTACTGGCCACTCGTCCTGCTATGCAGAAGAAACTGCAGGAGGATATTGATGTGGCTCTGCCCAATAAGGTGAATGTATGGTGCTTGGAGGAGGAGGGAAAAGGAGACACTGGTGTGTGTGTGTGTGTGTGTGTGTGTGTGTGTGTGTGTGTGTGTGTATCCTAGACCTACACTGGGCATTTTTCTAAATCACTATCCACCATGGTTTTTTTTATTATTTTACAACACCATTCAGTTCAACATAATAGCCACAGATTCCCCTGTTCTCCCCCTCTCGCACCCCCTCCCCCCAGCCCACACCCCATTGCCACCTCCTCCAGATCAAGGTCTCCCCCAAGGACCGGGGTCGACCTGGTAGACTCAGTCCAGGCAGGTCCATTCCCCCCCTCCCAGACCGAGCCAAGTGTCCCTGCATAAATTCCAGGATTCAAACAGCCAACTCATGCAACGAGACCAGGACCCGGCACCAACGCACAGCTGCCTCTCAAACAGATCAAGCCAAATGACTGTCTCACCCATTCAGAGGGCCTGATCCAGTTGGGGGCCCCTCAGCCTTTAGTTCATAGATCCTGTGCTTCCATTCATTTGGTTATTTGTCCCGGTGCTTTATCCAACCTTGACTTCAACAATTCTAGCTCATATAAACCCTCTTCTTCTCACTAATTAGACTCCCAGTGCTCCACCAGGGGCCCAGCCGTGGATGTCTGCATTCAGATTCCTCAGTCCTTGGATGGGGTTTATGGCACAACTATCAGGGTGTCTGGCCATCCCATCACCAGAGTAGGTCAGTTCCTGCCGTCTCTCGACCATTGCCAGCAGTCTTTTGCGGGGGTATTTTCGTGGATCTCCGTGGGCCTCCC
Source organism: Peromyscus leucopus (assembly GCF_004664715.2). Taxonomy (NCBI): domain Eukaryota; kingdom Metazoa; phylum Chordata; class Mammalia; order Rodentia; family Cricetidae; genus Peromyscus; species Peromyscus leucopus. Next base: position 45,966,996 of record NC_051082.1, read on the forward strand.
TAGCTCTCTGCTTCCTCCCCTTCTCACCTTCTCTTGTGGTCTTCATTTACCATGGTCTCCTATTCCTTGTTCTCCCTCTCTTTTCTTGATCCTGCTAGGATCTCCGACTCTCTTTCGCTCGACTGTCGCCCTTCATTGTTCCCACTCATGACCAGGCTGTTCATGTAGGTCTCGTCCATTTCTCCATGTCTTTTTTTGGGGGTCCCATTTTCCAGGTAGCCTCACTGGTGGTGTGAGTAGCAGTCCAGTCATCCTTGTTCCACATCTAGCATCTTCCTATGAGTGAGTACATACCATATTTGTCTTTCTGAGTCTGGGTTACCTCACTCAGGATGATTTTTTCTAGATCCATCCATTTGCCTGCAAACCGTATGATGTCATTGTTTTTCTCTGCTGAGTAGTATTCTATTGTGTATATGTGCCACAAGTTATTTATCGATTCTTCAGTTGAAGGGTATCTAGGTTGTTTCCAGGTTTTGGCTATTACAAACAATGCTGATATGAACATAGCTGAGCAAGTGCTCTTGTGGTATGATTGAGCATTTCTTGGGTATATGCCCAGGAGTGGTATAGCTGGATCTTGGGGGAGATTGATTCCCAATTTTCTAAGAAAGCACCATATTGATTTCCAAAGTGTTTGTACAAGCTGCATTCCCACCAGCAGTGGAGGAGAGTTCCCCTAGTTCCACATCCTCTCCAGCATAAAGTGTCTTCAGTGTTTTTGATCTTAGCCACTCTGACAGGCGTAAGGTGGTATCTCAGAGTTGTTTTGATTTGCATTTCCCTGATGTTAGGGATGTTGAACAATTCCTTAAACGTCTTTCAGCCATTTGGGTTTCCTCTGTTGAGAATTCTCTGTTTAGTTCTAAAGCCCATTTCTCAATTGGACTGTTGGTCATTTTGATGTCTAATTTCTTGTGTTTCTTATATATTCTGGATATCAGTCCTCTGTCAGATGTGGTAGGGCTGGAGAGATGGCTCAGAGGTTAAGAGCACTGACTGCTCTTCCAGAGATCCTGAGTTCAATTCCCAGCACCCACATGGTGCCTCGCAACCATCTGTAATGAGATCTGGCACCCTCTCCTGTGTACATAATAAATCCACCATGTTTTAAGACATACTTTTTCACTGAACCTGGAGCACATCAATTTGTTAGGTAGTCTGCCCAGTGATCACCAGACAGGGCTTTACTCTGTGTTCCCTGCCCCACTGCTGAGATTATAGATGTGTGCCACCGTGTCTGACTTTATGAATGATGTGTATCTGAACTCATGCTTTCATAGTAGACAGTTCACAAATTGAGACACCTTTAAGCCCTGAGTGATAGTTATTCTAACCATTTTGTAAGGGGCTCGATAGATGGCTCAATGGTTAAGAGCACTAGCTTATCTTTTAGAAGATGCATCTTGGTTTGATTCCTAGTCCCCAAACTGCAGATCTCAGCCATCTGTAATGCCAGTTACAAGGGATCTGACACCCTCTTTTGACTTGTGTGGCCACTGCACTCATGTGATGCACAAAACACATATGTGGGCAAAACATCTTTTTTTTTTTTTTCCAGGACAGGGTTTCTCGATGTAGCTTTGTGCCTTCCCTGGAACTCGCTTTGGAGACCAGGCTGGCCTCGAACTCACAGAGATCCACCTGGCTCTGCCTCCCAAGTGCTGGGATTAAAGGCATGTACCACCACCGCCCAGCTCGGGCAAAACATCTTAACACATAAAATAAAATAATTTATAAACATTATAAAATGTTTTGTAATTGCCTAGGACCTTTTCAATGCTGAATTCATCTTTGGAGCTACTGAAAACTCAACAGTACAAATCAGACCTATTGAAAGTTAATGTAAAATCCAAGCACATTTTTTTTCTTTCTTTCCAGGCATCTCCCAACTATGATGAACTGATGGAGATGGAGTGCCTTGACATGGTGTTGAGTGAAACCCTCAGATTATACACAATTACTAACAGAATTTTTCGGGCCTGTAAATAAGATGTTGAAATTGATGGTGTGTTTATTCCCAAAGGGTCCTTAGTGATGGTACCAATTTATGCTCTTCACCGTGACCCAGAGTACTGGCCAGAGCCTGAGGAATTTCGCCCTGAAAGGTAATAGGATACCACCCTGAACCATGTATGCCTGTATATGCTATGATGTCTCTTATGGGAAGATGATCTAAATGTGATTTTGCATCCATTTGCATTCTGTGATGAGAATGGCAGAGAAAAGGAAGGAAACAGAGGAGAGGGGATGAGATACAGGGAAGAAAATATGAGAATTTGAATACAGAGTGTTTTTCTTCTTTTACATCAAGTCGCAAATGACCAAGCTAAGTGTGAGATAGGAACCCATTTTCCTTCAGTCTAACTGACACATGCTTTTCAGAGATGAACCCAGCACTATCCTGAATGGACTTTTAGAGTTTAGAGATCTATCCCCCCCTCTTTTATGATTCTTTGACAATTGCAAGCTTTTATAATGTATTTGGTCATTTTCACCTCATATTACCATTTCTCTTCTCCCTCCCAAATGTTGGATCCCTACTTGTCCCCATCAAGTCTTCCTTCTGTTTTCATGTCTTCCTCTTTTCTTGTGGCTCCTGAGTTTAATTAGGGTTGCTTGCACAAGAGTAGCAGGTATAGGAGTTATTTACTGGAGAATGAACAACTCAACAGTAGCTACACCATTGAAGTGAAACTTCCTCCTACCACAGAAACCGTTAATTGTCAATAGCTCTTTAGCGAGGCGGCACCTCATGAACTCCCTCCCCACCCATGACAGAGTGTATCAACATGGGTCCAGTCTTGTATAGGCAACCACAGCTCCTGAGTGTGCAAGAGTACAATGGCTGTGTCCTGTGCAGGTCATAGTGTTTCACAGCACCCTTTCATTCCCTTGCTCTTATGTTATTATGCCCCCTCTTCTGAGATCTTCTCTGAAGCTTGTTGGGAATGATATTGATGTCCCATTAAGTGCTGAGCACTCATACATCACTGTTTTTCATCATTTTGACCAGTTATGAGTCTCAGCGTTAACCGTCTCCCTCAGCAATCAGAAGCTTCTCTGATCAAGGCTGAGAGCAGCACTAATTTTTGTATATAAACATAAGTATTTGGCAGACAGTTTGATACCATGTCTACTTAGCAAAACAACAGTAGTATATTCGCCTTAGAGCCTATGACCTCCATAGCCATTAGTTTTGAGCAGATTAGCAGTACCAGGCATTAATTCCCTTTGTAAATTGGAACTGCAATCTAACCAGACAGTGGTTGGTTACCTCTGTCCCATAACACCATAATTACAATAGTGGACACAGAGGATAAATTTTCTTTCAAACAGCAGTTGTCTTATCTACCATCTGGAAACTCTTACAGGGCAAGGGAGATGGAAAGGACCTTTAATGTTCAATTTCTCACAGCCGAATACCTTGAAGCAAATGTTGAATGAACCTTTCCCAAACTACCTGTATGTTACCAGTTAGATGTCTAAAGACAAACACATGTATGTAACTCTTATGTTTCTACCTTTTGTTGACTTATCATTAATCTGTGTCTCCAGGTTCAGCAAGGAGAACAAGGGCAGCATCAATCCTTCTGTATACCTGCCCTTCGGTAACGGACCCAGGAACTGCCTTGGCATGAGGTTTGCTCTCATGATCATGAAACTTGCTCTCACTAAAGTGCTGCAGAACTTCTCCTTCCAGCCTTGTAAAGAAACACAGGTGAGGGGAAAACTATCTCTGTAAATGATGCTTTATGGGAGACAGTTTTTTACAACTGAAGATTCCATGTATAAGAACAAATCTGCTTGTTTGAGGTTTGGTAAATTGCTTTATGGCCAAATGAGTTATTTTCATCAATGTATGAGCTGAGTTGCTTTTGGTTCTGGGTCAATATAGAGTACAAGTGTAGCATTATGAAGAGTTAGTACAGGCCAGTATGACAGGATTACATGCATTGTGTTTGAAGTTTCAGTCATGTACATTGGAGATTGGATATGTCACATGCCATGAAGAGGTGCAGTGATCATGACTTCATGTTTCTTGAGTGGTGTACTCTTCTTCAGGAACTCACAAAAGCCCTTCTCTGACAGTCTTGTCAACCACTAACTGTACATTAACTACTCATATATGGGGTTAGGGATGATTGTCAGTTCGAAAAGTGCTTACCAAGCATTCACAAATTCCTGGTTCCAATCCTCAGGACAGCATGAAGTAGCAGTGGTGATGCATACCTGGAATCCCTGCACTCATTGGGTGGGGGCAAGATGGTCTGAAATTCAAGTAATTCATGGCCACTTAGTGAATTTGAAGCCAGCATGGCCTACATGACATTCTGTATAAAAACAAAAGTAAAAATTCATGATGAATGACTATTTGTGAAATCCTAAAATAATTTACCCAAATGGCTTTAAAAGTTCATCTCTGACTTCCCATGTGATGCCAAGTTAAGTGTCATCATTTTAAAACACAATTGTTGGGACTCAAGAGATGGCTCAGTGGTTAAGAGCACTAGCTGCTCTTACAAATGACCTGATTTCATTTCCCAGCACTCTCATGGTGACTCACAACCATTTTTACCTCCAGTTCCAGGACCTCTGATATCCTTCTCTGGATTCTCTTGAGACCTCACACATGTGGTATATACACATGTGTAGGAAACACACTCCTATACATAAAATAAGAACAAAAAATCTTGAAAAGGGTGCTTGTTATAATGAACTTCAAACTTATGAGGCATCTTGATGTTTCTGCCTCACTTCTCAAGAGCCCTGCTTCAGAAAAGAGGTAACTGTCATATTTCCATAAATCATGTCCTTCATATTCTGTTCTTATACTTCAAGTTCTAGTTCATTTCCCCAATGACTCTTCCTCCTGGGTTTATTTTCTCATTTCTTTATAGTCTACTTTTGGCTACTGCAGGTTGTTTTTTTTTATCACTTATGCTAATACATTGTGATTAAAGCCTCCAGTTTAGTTGTGTTTTTTTTCTCTCAGTATTGAAGGACTTCCCCTGTCTTTTCTCTATCACATCATATCATTTATTCCACAATGTCCAAAACGTTTTTTTTTCTGAAAAGTTTCTGCATTGAAAGCCTTTGGTAAATGTTTTGAAGTATAGCTTACAATTATAATATTCTTCCATAAGAGCATTGAACTAATTTAAAAATTAATAGGAACACACACACACACACACACACACACACACACACACACATATATATATATATATATATATATATATATATATATAATGCACATCTTTTTATGCATTCAAGGAAAAAAACACACACACATATATTACTTAAATTTTAAAAGAAATATATGGTACATTTAGAGAAGGATTTACATTTTCCTGGAAAACTTGTTCTTGTTTCATGCAAAGGGATGGGTAAAGTTAATGGGACATGTATATTTAGAATGTGTTTTCTCTTTGTCAATTAGTTTTATGTCTGGATGAATAGAGGAATGACAATGTTTATTCTGTGATTTCTGATTTAAGGCAGTTGCATGGCTTTACCTACACACAACCTCACTTAGGTTAGTACTTTCTCATGAAAGTATTTAAATCAGAAATATGAATAAGGATTTAGACAGACAAAGCAACGTTCATATTTTGAGAGCCAATGGCACATCTGTCATGTGACAGATTGGCAATTTCACTCATTTTAAATTTGACAATTCTCTATCTCCATGACAACTTTGTTCCCCTCCTTTCTCCTATAACCAGAAGATTACTTGGTTGGAGCCTTTCCTCCTCCTTCACTGAGTAGTAAAAGCCTAAAACATCATTAAAAACACTGTAGGACTCAAAATTCTTCATTCAACCCATCTGTGAAAGCCAAGAATATCTGTCCTCCTAAAGACTTGACCTGAATGGGCTCACCTGTACTGGTGACATATGATCTTGGAGCTGAGGGCTGTTCACAGAGGTGAAATTGACCTTCTCAGTGTTCAAGTTGCAAGTTTCATCAAAACAAAAATTACTTTTCAGAACTTAAATAAACCATTATGACATATTAACTAACAATCAGGCTCAAATATTTTAAACCCACTGGGCTTAGTGGTGCATGCATTTAATACCAGCACTCAGGAGGCAGAAGCAGTTGGATCTCTGTGAGTTCAAGTCCAGTCTGGTCCACAGAGTGAGTTGCAGAACAGTCACAGCTACAGAATGAGATCCTATTTTGAAAAAACAAAACATCATAACAGAAATTAAATTCATCTGTTTTACTCTTAGCACAGAACAGAAATAATATAAACTAACATGACTTCATCTCAGGCCCTGTGTATAGTAGAGCCTCAGCAAATATTTTACCTTATTCAAATTTGGAATCATGCTTTCAACATCCAATTGACACAGCTTGGAGAATAAGGTAATCAAAGTACATGACATTAACTAAAGCTTATATGTATCTGCAAAGCACCATCATCCTGGAAGGTTTTTTTACATTTCTTTAGGCATTGTTGTTGGTTCACTCATTGATTCTCAATATTTTTCTTATACTGTTGCATATACCTATGAAATTAGACAAAGAACTACTTCTTCTACCAGCAAAACCTATTGTTCTAAAGGTTGTACCACAGAATGCAATCATAACTGGAGTATGACTTACTCTCAAGGACTTCTGCTATGTTCTTCAAGAAGGTGATATGTAAGAATACTGGAATCTTTAATTTACTTCATGAATAAAACCCAGATGAAGATGAGGCTTAATTGACTGGCCTTGATGCATGGTTAAGGAACCAGTACATCCATTCACCTTTCTCAGTGTTAATACAGAGTACCATCTAATGTAAAGGAAATGACTAAATCAGTTGACAGAATGAGAAATTCACCTTCTCTGGTCCTCATGGGATCATCTTGACCCACATCTGGTTGTCTCCATCAATTTCCTTTGAGCTCTTTTGAGAGTACCATGGCTCTGTAATTTGATCAATAAGTTTTAATGAAAATGTGAACTGTTATAACAACTCTAATTGTAAAATTGGTATCCTGCATTTTAGCTCCAATGTTATACAATACTGTTACACTGAAAATATAAATTAACATCTCTTTTAAAAACCCAACAAAATGTATTTTTACATTCCGTGAGAGCTTTATGCAAAGTATTTTGATCATATTAATAGCTCTCTTCTAACTCCTCCCAGATCTTTCCATAACATTAATCTTAATAGGTCTTATTAATAAAAAACTTGGAGCCAGAAATTGGAGTGAAAAGCTGAGGGAGCAGAGAAAAGCCAGCTACATTCTTAACTTGTTTAGAGATCCTCCCACAAAGAGACCTACTTCCTGTATATGCACGCCTATATGCCTTTCTTTTCTACCATCTCATTTCCTCTCCACTCAGCTACATCACTTCCTGTCTCTCTGTACAGACCCCTAGACATTTATGGTTAGTGCTGGGAATTTAAGGTGTGTGCCACCATGTCTGCCTCTGTTCCTAGTGTAGCCTTGAACTCATAGACATCCAGTTTGATCTGTGCCTACCAATTGATAATATTAAAGGTGTGGGCTATCACTGCCTGACCTCTACATTTATTTTAGTGGCTGGGATTTTTCTCTGATCCTCAGATAAACTTTATTGGGGAACACAGATAAAATTTCACCACATTTTCCCCTTTTTTGTCCAAATAATAAAAGAGTTATAACTAATAAGAAAAACTATATGCAATAAGTATACAATTATATACAATACATACAAGCAATAAATACATCAACAATGTCAAGTCCATTTGCATTTGAAAAATTCAGAGAAAAGATTCCATTATCTATCCTATTTTGGTGTGTCCAAAATGTACCTAATTCACCTTCTATCCTAATTTATATTACCCACCAAAAATTATCTTTTGATGTCTTTCAAACTTAAACACTTAACACCTCTTAATGAGTTTCTTTTCTGAATTGTTGACAAGGAAAACTGTGACTACAATGATTTAATCTTCAACTCCTTCAGATACCTGAGAAGGGAATGATATTACCTAGTGAAACAGGAGGTACAAACAAGCAACTTCCAAAAAATGTGACAGAAACAGCCAGCTGCCTGGACAGTCACCTGAGGTTTCTCTGCAACTTTCAGGTATCATCTTCAGCCTACAGGCTTAGCATATCTGATAGACTCGTTTGTGAAGAGGATTTTCTAAAGAGCCTTCCTGCCTTGTCTTGGCAAGGATCAGCAGTCATTTGTTTTGTGTCCTGCTTTTCCATTTTGGATAGCATACTGTCAGCAGTTGATTTGAGGGCACTTTCTTGCCTAGTGGCTAACTTTTGCCACAGTGAAAGTTAACTTTTATGGAATTTCTTCAATGCCCATCATTTTCTCTGAAGTTGATTGGTGTTGCCAGGGGTAGACAAGTCTCATAGTCATAAAAAAAGAAAAAAATATGTTATTAAAACATCTTAAATGCTATATTTTGTAGATCTCTGAAGGGTTTGAAGATGACTTGTCTATCTAAACTATATCTCTGCTTGACCTTGAAAACATACTTAATATGACTACAAGTTCATTTGTAATGATTAACCACTAATTTTCATTTCTTTACATCCTAACCAGTTGTTAACAATAACTTTCAAGGATTAGCAAATGGCATTACATTATTAAATGAACTGTATATGTACCATACCTTGAACAATATGGAAATACATGTACAATATAGTCTAACAAAATCAATTTCAAACTGGTATCAATATACATAATTTGAATACAATATACAAAAATTCAATCCAATGTAAATTATTTAATACTATTATTTGACTTTTAAAAGTAGATTTTATAATCACTTTTTTATTGATACCATATCTACATTCTTACTTTTTTCTTCTCAGAACAGATTCAATAATCTACCTCTTATCTACATTCTCTTTATTCTTTATCTTTTTTTCAAACAAGAACCTTAAATCTAATCTCCTTTTTTAGCCTTTCCCTGACCATTAACAATAACATTAACAACTTGTACCTTGGGGAAAGGTTTTTGTTTTTGTCTTTTAGGGAGAATGAAGGTTAAGGAATTTGAAGAACACAGGACAAATGAGACAACTGAAGAAAAGGGACAAATCATCTATTCCAGGAAACAGAGTGAAATGGTGTATGGGTATATATTATCTAAAAAATTTTATGTCTTCCTAAATGTTTGTTTCTGCTTTTCTCTAAAGATTTAACACTATTGGTCTTCTAATAGTCCCAGTTCAATTAAAATTTAAAGCTGACTTTGGAGTTGGAGAATGGCTCTCTCCTTCTTTAAACTCAAGCATGTTGTTAAAAGGAAAATGCAAACTCCCTGTATCATGCCAGAATAAAAGAGCCATCTTCTGCTATGGGACAGGAGAAAAGCCATATTAATTAAGGGACTATTCTCTTACTAATCTCAACTCTTTGATTCTATTCTGATTCTTTAAACTTTTCTTAAAGTATACATTTTATATCAAAATTTACAAGATTAATATATAAATAGACATATATACATTTTAAACTTTGTTAAGATATGAATGGTCATGTAGAGTACTAACTAATTCTAGAAAAAAGGCTTCAATAGCTGTATATATATGTCTTTGTGTTGGAGTCTCTTATCAGTTTTCTGCAGGAAATCACAGCCAGGCCTAACATCAACTGAAGTCTCCAGGAAGAAGATGGGGCCCCACAAAAACAACAATTCTACATGGACAATAATAATATCACTAAGCTGACAAACATCATCTACAGATCAGCTTTGAACTACAAAGTGCTCAGAGCAATTTTGAGATGACTAACTGAGATGATCCAGTTTCAAAGACAACTTGAATAAGGACTTGAGATAAACCCTGAACTTTGGCATTATACATAGACTGGATAATGAAGGATATAGTTACCTTTCCTAGAATTTGGCAATTAACCTAAAATTTTTCATTCAGGATAAAGATAACAGCCCATACCCAGCAGGAAGCAATTTTAAGAATACTATGTCCACATTCCCAAAGAGGTGGTGTGAAGTGGGTGTTTTTTTTTGGTCTTTTTAATGGGTTTTGGGTCTGGGATAATTTTCATTGTTTAGGGGGGTTGGTTACAAGTTGTTGTGAAGGGTTAGGAAAAAGGCTAAGCAAAGGAGATTAGATTTAAGGTTCTTGTTTTTTAAAAAAAAAGAAAGAAAGAAAAAAAATAAAAGAAGAAAAAGGCAATTACTAGTTTTAAATACTTTACATTGGATTGGATTGTTTTATATTGTTTTTATATCGTATACAAATTTGAAATTGATATTGATAGAAATTCTATATGTATATTTCTAATTGTACTTATACCATTCATTTAACAATCCAGCCCTACAGAATTTACTAGAAGGAGAATTCCAACCTAAGGAAGTCAGATATACCCATGAAAACACAAGTAATAGATAACCCTAAAGCAGTAAAGCCCAAAGAAGAGAAGTACACACATACTACCATCAAAAGATAACAGGAATGAATCACTGGTCATTAATATTGCTCAATTTCAATGGGCTTAATTCACCTATAAAAAGACACAGGCTAACAGAATGGATATGAAAGCAGGACCCATCTTTCTGCTGTATACAAGAAACACACCTCAGTTTCAAAGAGAGTCACTACCTCAGAATAAAAGGCTGGGGAAAGTCTTTCCAATCAAATGGTCTTAAGAAGCAAGCTGGTTTAGCCATCCTAATATTCAGCAAAATAGTCTTCCAACTAAAATCAATCAAAAGAGATCAAGAAGGACATTGCATACTCATAACAGGAAAGATCCACCAAGATGAAGTTTCAATTCTGAACATTTATGCCCCAAACATAAGGGCAACCATGTACATTAAAGACACATTACTAAAGCTGAAATTACATACAAAACCCCACACATTAATAGTGGGAGACTTCAACACCCTACTCTCACCACTGGACAGATATACCAAATTGAAATGTAACAGAGGAATAAGAGGCTTAAACGATGTTATGACTCAAATGGACTTAATAGATACCTACAGAATATTCGATCCTAACAAAAAAGAATATACCTTCTTCTCAGCACCCATGGAACCTTTTCTGAAATCATCCACATACTCGGTCACAAAGTAAATCTCAACAGATACAAAAAAATTTGGAATAACCTCTGTGTGCTATCAGACCACCATGGTTTAAAGTTAGATTTCAACAACAATAAAAATTACAGAAAGCCTACAATCTCATAGAAACTGAATAATGCTCAACTGAATCACCAATGGGTCAAGGAAGAAATAAAGAAAGAAATTAAAGACTTCCTCAAGATCAATGAAAATGAATATACCACATACTCAGGGATGCTATGAAAGCAGTGCTAAGAGAAAAATTCATAGCACTAAATGCCCATATAAAGAAGTTGGAGCAATCTCAAACTAGTGACTTAACACCACACCTGGAAGCCCTAGAACAAGAAGAAGCACAGTCACCCAGGAGGAATAGACGCCAGGAAATAATCAAATTTAGAGCTGAAATCAGCATTGTAGAAACAAATAGAATACAAAGAATCAATGAAACAAAGAGTTGGTTCTTTGATAAAAATCAACAAGACAGACAAGCCCTTATCCACACTAACCAAAAGGCAGAGAGAGCATCCCATTAACAAAATCAGAAATGAAAAATGAGACATAACAACCTACAACGAGGAAATCCAGACAATCATCAGGTCATACTTCAAAAACCTGTACTTTACAAAATTGTTAAATGTAAAAGAAATGGACAACTTTCTGGATAGGTACCACATACCTAAGTTAAATCAAGACCAGATAAACTATTTAAATAGACCAAGAACCCCTAAGGGAATAGAAACAGTAATTAAAAGTCTCCCAACCAAAAAAAAACCCAGGACCAGATGGATTCAATGCAGAATTCTACAAGATCTTCAAAGAAGAGATAATACCAATAATCTTCAAATTGCTCCACACAATAGAAACAGAAGGAACATTACCAAACTCCTTCTATGAGGCTACAAATACCTTGATTCCTAAGCCAAACAAAGATGCAACAAAGAAAGAGAATTACAGACCAATCTCCCTTATGAATATTGATGCAAAAATACTCAATAAAATACTGGCAAACAGACTCCAAGAACACATCAAAAACAATTATCCACCATGATTAAGTAGGCTTCATCCCAGGAATGTAAGGGTGGTTCACCACATGAAAGTCTGTCAATATAATACACCATATAAATAAACTGAAAGAAAAAAAACCATATGATCATCTCTCTAGATGCTGAAAAGGCATTTGACAAAATCTGACACCCCTTCATGATAAAGGTCTTGGAGAGATCAGGAATGTAGGGAACATACCTAATCATAATAAAGGCAATTTACAGCAAGCCAACAGCCAACATCAATTTAAATGGAGAGTAACTCAAAGCAATTCCACTAAAATATGGAACAAGACAAGGCTGTTCACTCTCCCCATACTTATTCAATATAGTACTTGAAGTTCTAGCCATAGCAATAAGAAAACATAAGGAGATCAAGGGGATAGAAATTGGAAAGGAGGAAGTCAAGCTTTCCCTATTTGCAGATGACATGATAGTATAAATAAGTGATCCAAAAATTCAACTAAGGAACTCATACAGCTTATAAACACATTCAGCAATGTAGCAGGATACAAGATTAACTCAAAAAAATCAGTAGCCCTCCTATATACAAATGACAAATGGCTGAGAAGAAAATCAGAGATACATCACCCTTTACAATAACCACAAACAATATAAAATACCTTGGGGTAACTCTAGCTAAGCAAGGGATAGACCTGTATGACTAGAACTTTAAGTCTCTGAAAAAAGAAACTTAAGAAGATAACAGAAAATGGAAAGAACTCCCATGCTCATGGATAGGTAGGATTAACATAGTAAAAATGGCAATATTCCCCAAAGCAATCTACAGCCAAAAGAATCCTGTACAATAAAACAACCTCTGGAGGCATATCACGATCCCTGACTTCAAGTTCTACTATAGAGCTACAGTAATAAAAACCACTTGGTACTGGAATAACAACTGACATGTGGACCAATGGAATTGAACTGAAGACCCTTACCTTATACCACAAACCTATGAACATATAATTTTCGACAAAGAAGCCAAAACTGTACATGGAAAAAACAAAGCATCTTCAACAAATGGCATAACTGGATGTCAACATGTAGAAGACTGCAAATAGATCCATATCTGTCACCATGCACAAAATGTAAGTCCGAATGGATCAAAGACATCAACATAAATCCAGTTACTCTAAACCTGATGGAAGAGAAAGTAGGAAGTAATCTTGAACGCACTGGCACCGGAGTTCACTTCCTAAATATAACATCAGTAGCACATGCACTGAAACAGTTAACAAATGGGACCTCTTGAAACTGAGAAGCTTTTGTAGGGCAAATGACACGGTCAACAAGACAAAGCAACAGCCTACAGAAAGGGAAAAGATCTTCACCAACCCCACATCTAACAGAGTGCTGATATCCAGAATATGTAAAGAACTCAAGAAATTAGACATCAACAGTCCAATTTAAAAAATGGGCTATAGAGCTAAACAGAGAATTCTCAACAGAAGAAGTTCAAATGGCTGAAAGACATTTAAGGAATTGCTCAACATGCTTAGTCATCAGTAAAATGCAAATCAAAATGACTCTGAGATACCACCTTATACCCACCAGAATGGCTAAGATCAAAAACACTGAAGACAGCTTATGTTGGAGAGGATGTGGAGCAAGGGGAACACTCCTCCACTGTTGATGGGAATGCAAACTTGTACAGCCACTTTGGAAATCAGTTAATAGAGCATTATGTAATCTATTTCTGAGTTTTTGTTATTCCTTTCTGTTTATTTAGCATATCCTTTATATTTTGATTTGACATTTCTGTAACAGATTGGCCCGTAGGATTATGTGGTATACCTGTAATATGCTTTATATTGTAATAGGCAAAAAATTGTTTCATTTTACCAGAGACATATGCTGGAACAATGTCAGTGTTAATTTGTATAGTATACCCATGATGGCCATAACTTCTAGCAAATGCATGATTACAAAATCAGCTTTCTCAGAACTCAGAGCAGTTGCCCATTGAAATCCTGAATTAGTATCAATGGTATGGTGTACATATTTCAATTTTCCAAATTTTGCAAAGTGAAACACATCCATCTGCCAGATTTCTTTTCTATGAGTAACCTTTGGGTTACATCCTGCTTGTAGTGGAGGTTGAATGTAAGAAGAACAAGTAGGACATTTCCTTATAATTTCCTTGGCTTGTTGCCAGGTTATGGAAAAATCCTTTTTTAAACCCTTACTATTGACATGATTTTTAAATGAAATTCTGAGTCCTCCAGAACATTTCCTATGAATTCTTTATCAATCTTATCATTACCTTGTGCTAGAGGGCCCAGAAGACCCCTAAGGCATCAGATGTGAGTTATATATATGTGATGCTTCCTATTTCTGATTATATCTTGTAACTGAATAAATATCAAAATTAATTCTGATTCATCAAGGTTAAATTCTGCAGTCTCAGTAAGTAACACCAGTTTTCCAGCAAAATGAGAGTCAGTAACTGTGTTGAGAGGTTCTGAGAAATCCATTGATACCAACAGAATAGTATATAATTCCGATTTTTGAACCAAATTGAAGGACTTTAAATTACTTTACTAAAATTTTCTGTTTTGTAACCTGCCTTTCTTTTTTTTCGCACCTGTATAAAATGTACAGGCCTCAGATATGGGTGTTTCCCATACAATGTGGGGCAGAATCCAATCAGCTCTCCTTATATGTTGAATTCTGTCACTTTTGGGATATTTACTGTTAATCTCTCCCAAAGAAATTACTGAAAGCTCATTGCCAAAGTTCACTTTCTGCCTATAATTTGTCAGTGTCCTCCTTACTAAAAAGCACTACAATTTCTGTTCAGTCTATTTTTGCTAATTGACGAAATCTCAATTTTCCTATAAAAATCAAATCATAGATCGTTTCCACATAAGATTTTAATTCTTACTGTATTTATTTGGTAGAAATATCCATTCCAGTATAATATCTTCCCTCTGCATTAAAATTTCTGCAGGAGAATGCTTAGAGGGTAAAATAACCAAAAATGCAATTAAGCTTTGGATCCACATGATCCACATGTGTATCCTGTACTTTCCACCAAGGCCAATTCTCTCTCAACTTCAGCTGATAATTCTCTTGCACTCTTTAAGTCCTTGTCAACTTCTAAGGTTTTGAACAAATTGTTCAGTTCATCGTTTTTTTTTTACCCCAACAAGTCCATAGAATGGAAATGTCTCTGAATATTCTTTGAAAGTCATTAAGAGTCCATAATCAATCTCTCCCAACTTCCATCATTTGGAGTCTAATTTTTTGTAGACCTATTTTATATCCTAAATAATTAATAGAATCTCCTCTTTGTATCTTTTCAGGAGCAATTTGTAATCCCCAACAAGGCAAACTTTTCTTTATTTCTTCAAACATTCTTTCTAGGTTATCTGCATTTGAATTAGCTAGTAAAATAGCATCCATTTAAGGATAAATGATAGATTTAGGAAACTTTATGTATTACTTCCAATGGTTATTGTACAAAATATTGGCATGGTGTTGGGTTATTTAACATTCCCTGTGGGAGAACCCTCCATTGATATTTCTTAACTGGTTGAGAATTATTATAAGTAGGTACCATGAAGGCAAATCTTTCTCTATCTTTTTCTTGTAAGAGTATTGAGAAGAAACAGTCTTTTAGATTGATAACTATAAGAGGCCATCATTTAGGTAAAAGAGTAGGCAAAGGAATTCCAGATTTTAGAGAGCCCATTAACTGAATTACTTTGTTAATTGCTCTTAGGTCTGTTACAATTCTCCATTTACCAAGTTTCTTTTTAATAACAAATACAGGAGAATTCTAAGGGCTGGTTGATTCTTCAATATGGTGAGCATTTAATTGCTCTTGTATCAGCTCTTCTAAAGCCTGGCATTTATCTGTTGTTAAAGGCCTTTGCTGAACCCATATAGGCTTGTCTGTGAACAATTTTAAAGGTTGAGCTGTTGGTGTCTTTGGAAGATCAGCAGTTGTTGTGCCCTATCCTTGTACAATCTGGATAGCCAGTGACTGTTCTTCATAATAATACCACCTAATATTTCTCTCAGAAACATGTGTTACTTTATGGGTTGTCTCTGAGGTTGGAGCGATGTTAATCTGAGTATTCTATTGTTGTAATTGATCATGACCCGATAAATCCTTAGCTACATTAGCCACATATGGCTTTAATTTCCCCCTCTGTCCTTCTAGCCCTATGCATTCGACCCATCTTGCACTCTGTTTCACTTGAGATAATGTTCCAATCCCTAAAAGCTAAACATTTACCTCTTGAAGAGACCAATTTGGATGCTAAAATTCTGGTGCAATTATTGTAACATCCACACATGTGTCTACCAGACCTTCCAAGAGAATATCATTTATTCGTATTTTTAATTTTAGTCTTTGTTCATTTATAGAAGTTTACCAAAAAATTTGATTTATGGTTTCTCCTGAATTTCCTGTTCTCTGTCTTAGAGTTGTTCTATCACACCGAGCAGTATGTTTTTTTTTTTTTAACAATAGGCATTTTTTAATTAATTGCTCTGAGAAGGGTTTTTTCTATGATGGCAGGAAAGGACTGAACTGAATTTCCCATGCAGGTCTGCATGAGTCCCTCTGGGAGTTTCTCAAGGGCAGACCAAAGGACTACCTTGTCTGTCCCTTGTTGATCTACATTCATTAGTCCAATGTTTACCTTTACCATACCTTATTTATATTCCAGAAAGGAGTGGCATTGTTTCCATTGTTCTTTGAATAAACATTGTTTCTAGGAATGCCCTGTTTACAGTTCCTTTTCAGGTGACCTTGTTTACCATAGTCAATATTATTTTTCCTCAAAGCTTTTGATATCACCTCTCCTATCCACATATTATCATGGTCATGAGACTCAATATTAATTGTGTTCCTGATTCAGTCCTCCAATGTTGTCGATTTAATAGCCTGATGACCCTCTGGCATGCTGCATTAGCATTCTCAAAAGCCAAAGATTCAATTAACACCTCTGTAGCTTCTGAATTTGGTATAAATCTATTTACTGCTAAAGATAGAGTTTTTAATAAATCTGTGAAGGCTTCTCTCAGAATTAATATAACTTTTGTAAATGATTCAATTTTCTTACCAGCTTCCTCAATTCTGTCTCATGCATTCATGGTTGCCATGTGGTATGAAATTAGGGTTCGGCTATCATATAAACATTGTCAATGTATATCAGCATAATTACCTCTCTAAGAAGCTGATTCTAGGAAATTTCTATACCTCTAGTTCTATATCATTGTTCTATAGTTTTAACCTCTTCTTTAAACCATGTTCTACACAGTAATGTGGACTGGCCTCTAGCAGTGTTGTAATTAATTCTTTCCAGTCCTGAGGTATAGTTCAGTGTCAAGTTAACCATGAGTCTAGTTATTTTGTACACACATCCTTGAGCACTTGGCAGTTCCTGTAATGTTCCTGGGTAGATTGAAGTTTACTGTCTGGTAACCTGAGGCTGTTTCTCTGTAATTGTATAATTCAACTCTGAGATACATTTACCTGTAAACTTTTCTGTCTTGGTCTGAATTTCTCAATAATTTATTTTAACATGTTTTTCTAAAGCTTTTATCTTGGTACTTATATTGACCAAACTTTTGTTTTCTAAAATAAAAATGACCCAACAAATGACATTCATAATTGCTGTTACATCCAACCTGTCAACATTAATTATCTTCTCATTTAAATCTTACATTTTTACACTGCCTAGTATGTTATCAGAGACCAAACTCCTTCCATTGTAAAAATGTTTTTCATTTTTTCCTTTTAACTAATTTCTCCCTTGAAGATATGTTAATTGACTTACCCAGTCTGTTGACTGCGTAGAACAGTAGAAGTCCCAGGGAATATCAAAGCAGCTACCTAGTGTTGTTGTAGTCCAAGGTGGGAATCCAGAGAGAGCCCACTACCCACCAGGAGAGAAAAATTCAAAAAGAATCCAGCCATGTACTCTGACCTGAGCCATGAAACTGGGTCTTAGCCAGGGGCCCTGTAAGTTCACAAGCAGCTTTTTAATGAATTCTTGCCACATTTGTTCACCAATTGTAGATGAATTTCTAAATGGTCATATTAATAGAAAACATGGAGCCAGATATAGGGGTGGAAACCTGGGAAAGATCTGAGAAATAGAAACAGCCACATGTTAACTCTCAACTCCACAGCTTCCAGAAGGCAAGATACTTCCTGTCTAACCATTCCTATATGCCTTGCTCTTCTGTCATCTGATTTGTTCTCTCTGTCCAGCTATATCACTTCCTCTTCCTGCCAAGCTCTGTCACTTCCTGTCTGTCTGTATAGACTTCCAGAACTCTGTGGTTAACTAGTATTGGAATTTAAGGCATGTGCCACCATGCCTGGCTCTGTTCCCAGTGTGTCCTTGAACTCATAGAGATCTAGACAGATATCCTCCTCCCAAGTGATAGGATTAAGGCGTGTGCTAACATTTCATGACTATTGAGTACTTAGAATGTCTGCTTTTCCCTCTGATCTCCAGGCAAGCTTTATTTATTAGAGCACAAATAAAATAGCACCACATCATCATACTGATTTCCGAATTGGCTGTATAAGTTTGTATTCCCACCAACAGTGGATGAGTGTTCCACTTGCTCCACATCCTCTCCAAAATAAGCTGTCTTCAATGATTTTGATCTTAGCCATTCTGACAGGTGTAAGATGGTATCTCAGAGTCGTTTTGATTTGCATTTCCCTGATGACTAAGGATGTTGAGTAATTCCTTAAATGTCTTTCAGTCACTTGAAATCCTTCTGTTGATAATTCTGTGTTTAGCTCTATAGCCCATTTTTTAACTGGTTTTTTTGATGTCTAGTTTCTTTAATTCTTTATATTTTGTAGATAGCCCTCTGTCAGATGTGTGGTTGGTGAAGATCTTTTCCCATTCTGTAGGCTGTTGTTTTGTCTTATACTGTGATTCTTTAACTTACAGAAGCTTCTCTGTTTCAGGAGGTCCCATTTATTAAGTGTTGCTCTCAGTGTCTGTGTTACTGGTGTTATATTAAGGAAGGAGTCTACCATGGCAATGTGTTCTAGACTACTTCCTACCTTTTCTTCTATCAGACTCAGTGTAACTGGTTTTATATTGAGGTCTTTGATCCACTTGCATTTGAGTTTTGTGCATGTTCATAGCTATGGATCTATTTGCAATCTTGTACATGTTGAACCCAGTTATGTCAGCACCATTTGTTGAAGATGCTTTCTTTTTTCCATTGTACAGTTTTGGCTTCTTTGTTAAAAATGAGGTATTCGTAGTCCTGTAGGTTAATATTTGGGTCTTCAATTTGATTCCATTGGTCCAAATGTTGGTTTTTATGCCAATACCAAGCTGTTTATTTTTATTACTGTTGCTCTATAGTAGTGCTTGAGGTCAGGTATGGTGGTACCTCCAGAGGAGTCTTTATTTTATAGGATTGTATGGTGGTACCTCCAGAGGAGTCTTTATTTTATAGGATTGTTTTAGCTATCCCAGGTTTTTTTTTCATATGAAGTTGAGAATTGTTCTTTCTAGGTCTGTGAAGTATTGTGTTGGAATTTTTGGGGATTGCATTAAATCTGTAGATTGCTTTTGATAGGATTGTCATTTTTACTCTGTTAATCCTACCTATCCATAAGCATAGGATCTCTCTCCATTTTCTGATATTTTCTTCATTTTTTTTCTTCAGAGACTTAACATTCATGTCTTACAAGTCTTTCACTTGCTTAGTCAGAGTTACCACACAGTATTTTATATTATTTGTCATTATTGTAAGGAGTGACGTTTCCCTGAATTCTTTCTCAGCCCATTTATCATTTATATATAGGAGGGCTATTAGTTAATATTGTATCCTGCCACATTACTGAAGGTGTTTATCAGCTGTAGGAGTTCCCTAGTAGAGTTTTTGGAGTCACTTATGTTTACAATTATATCATCTGCAAATAGAGAATGTTCGACTTTTTCCTTTCCAATTTGTATCCTTTATCTCCTTTTGTTGTCTTATTGCTCAAGCTAGAACTTCAAGTACTACATTGAAATTAATATGGGAGAGTGGACAGCCTTGTCTTGTTCCTGATTTTAGTGGAATCACTTTGAGTTTCTCTCCATTTAATTTAATGTTGGCTGTTGACTTGCTGTAAATTGCCTTTATTATGTGTAGGTATGGTCCTTGTATTCCCTATCTCTCTAGTGCCTTTTTCCTTAAGGGGTGTTGGATTTTTTGAAAGGCTTTTTCAGCATCTAATGAAATGCTCTTATTTTTTTTTTACTTTTAGCTTGTTTATATGGTTTATTACATTGACAGATTTTTCATATGTTGAACCATCCTTGCATCTCTGGGATGAAGCCTACTTGCTCATGGTGGATTTTTTCATGTGCTCTTTGAGTTACTTTGCCAATAGTTTATTGAATATTTTTGCATCAATGTTCATGAGGGAGATTGGTCTGTACTTCCCTTTCTCTTTTTTATCTTTGTGTGTTTGAGTATCAGGGTAACTGAAGTCTCATAAAAGGAGTTTGGTAATGTTTCTTGTGTTTCTATTGTGTGTACAAATTTGAAGAGTATTGGTATTAGCTCTTCATTGAAAATCTAGTAGAATTCTTTGCTGGACTTTTTTTTGGTTAAGAGACTTCTAATGATGGTTTCTATTACCTTAGGTGTTATTGGTCTACTTAAATTGATTATCGGGTATTGATTTATCTTTGGTATGTGGTACCTATCCAGAAAATTGTCCATTTCTTTTAGATCTTGTAATTTTGTGGAGTACGGGTTTTTGAAGTATGATCTGATGATTCTCTGGATTTCCTCATTGTCTGTTGTTATATCTCCCTTTTTATTTTTATTTTGTAATTTGGGATGCTATCTCTCTGCCTTTTGGTTAGTTTGTATAATGGCTTGTCTATCTTGTTGATTTTCTTGAAGAACTAACTCTTTGTTTCATTGATTCTTTGTATTGTTCTCTTTGTTTCTATTTCATTGATTTCAGCTCTCAATTTGATTATTTCCTGGAATCTATTCCTCCTGGGTGAGTTATTTTCTTTTTGTTCTGGAACTTTTAAGTGTGCTGTTAAGTCACTAGTGTAAGAGTTCTCCATCTTCTTTATGTGGGCAGTTAGTGCTATAAATTTTTTTATTTGCACTGCTTTCATAGTGTCCCATAAGTTTGAATATGTAGTACATTAATTTAATTGAATTTCAGGAAGTGCTTAATTTCTTTCTTTATTTCTTCCTTGCCTGTTTGGTGATTCAGGTGAGCATTATTTAGTTTTCATGTGATTGCTGACTTTCTGTAATTTTTGTTGTTGCTGAAATCTAACTTTAATTCATGGTGGTCTGAAAAAATACAGGAGGTTATTCCAATTTTTTGGTATCTTTTTTTTTGGTTTTTCAAGACAGGGTTTCTCTGTGTAGCTTTGAGCCTCTCCTGGAGCTCACTTGGTAGCCCAGGCTGGCCTCGAACTCATAGAGATCTGCCTGCCTCTGCCTCCCGAGTGCTGGGATTTTTTTGGTATCTTTTGAGATTTTCTTTGTGAGTGATTATGTGACAATTTCAGAGAAGATTCAATATGGTGCTGAGTAGAAGGTATATTCTTTTGTGTTAGGGTGGAATGTTCTGTAGATATCATTAAGTCCATTTGGGTTATAACATCTGTTAGATCTCTTATTTCTTTGTTAAGTTTCTGTCTGGCAGATCAGTCCATTGGTGAGAGTGGGGTGTTGAAGTCTCCCATAATTAATGTGTGGGCTTTTCTGTGTGGTTTAAGCTTTGGTAATGTTTCCTTTACATATGTGTTTGCCCTTGTATTTGGGGCATAAATGTCCAGAATTGAGACTTTATCTTAGTGGATCTTTCCTGTGATGAATATGTAATGTCCTTCCCAATCTTTTGAATGATTTTAGTTTGAAGTATATTTTGTTAGATATTAAGATAGCTACACCAGCTTGCTTCTGAAGTCCATTTTTGTAGATGTAAATGTGGTGGTATTGTGTTCCCCAAAATATTGTGTACTTTAATAAACTTATCTTGGGTCAGAGAACAGAAAAGCCACTAGTTAGGCAGTGATAGCACACGCCTTTAATCCTAGCATTCCAGAGACAGAAATCCCTCTGGATCTCTGTGAGTTCAAGGCCACATTGGAAACAGCCAGGCATGGTGACTCACGCCTTTAATCCCAGAGAGTGGTGGTAGAAAGCAGAAAGATATATAAGGCATGAGGATGAGAAGCTAGAAGCATTTTGGCTGGTTAAGCATGTGGCTGGTTAAGCTTCAGGCTTTCGAGCAGCACAGTTCAGCTGAGATTCATTCTGGATGAGGACACAAAAGCTTCCAGTCTGAGGAAACAAGACCAGCTGAGGATCTGGCCAGGTGTGGTTAGTTGTGGCTTTTTCTGTCTCTCTGATCTACCAACATTGACCCAATAACTGGTGGTCCTACCTCTCCAAACCAGAGCTAATTCCTGTGTGTCTGTCTTTTTTTTAGTGTTTCTGTTCTGCCTTCTCATTGGTTGTAAACCCAACCACATGACTGCCTCATCACAGCCTGTCTGTATAGACCTCCAGGTTTTCTATTGATTGGTATTGAGATTAAAGGCAGGTGTATCCAATACTGGCTGTAACCCTGAACACACAGAGACTTACCTAGCTCTGCCTACCAGGTACTGGGATTACAAGTGTATGCCACCACTGCCCTGCTTTCCTATGGCTTGCTAATAGCTCTGATCCCCAGGCAACTTTATTTATTAACATACAAATAACATTTGAATACAAATAAAATATCACCATACATTTTATTGGAAAGTATTTCCCCAGCCCTTTATTCTGAGGTAGTGTTTGTCTTTTGTAGATGAATTTCCAAGAGGCCTTATTAAATAAAATACATGGAGCCAAATATAGGGGTGAAAGCCTTAGAGATGAGGGAAATAGGGATAGCCAGCAGCTAACCTTACCTCAACATGCAGCAGCTTCCAAAGTGAGCTACTTCCTGTCTACCTGCACCTTTGTTGCCTTACTGTTCTGGTCTCTCATCTGCTCTTAGACCATCTGCTTCAATTCTTTGTCACTGCCTGTGTGTACAGACTTCCAGGTCTCTAAGGTTGGTACTGGGATTTAAGGCATGTGTTACCATCCTTGGCTTTGTTCTCTAGTATGGCCTTGGACACACAGACATCCTGCTTGCCAAGTGATCAGCTTAAGGGTTTGTGCTACCACTGCCTGACTTTTGCGTTTACTTAAAATGGCTTTCTATTTCCTCAGGTCTCCAGGCAAACTTTATTTTTTAACATACAAATAAAATATTACCACATTTCAGCACAAATAATATTTCACTACATCTCCCCTTTTTGTCTAATAAAAATAAAAAAGTTGTAACTACTGAGAAAAACTATATACAATAACTACAATAACTATATACAATATATAACAGTCCAATTAAGAAATGGGCTTTAGAACTAAACAGAGAATTCTCAACAGAGGAAACCCAAATGGCTGAAAGACATTTAAGGAATTGCTCAACATCCCTAATCATCAGGGAAATGCAAATCAAAACAACTCTGAGATACCACCTTACGCCTGTCAGAGTGGCTAAGATCAAAAACACTGAAGACACTTTATGCTGGAGAGGATGTGGAACTAGGGGAACTCTCCTCCATTGCTGGTGGGAATGCAAGCTTGTACAACCACTTTGGAAATCAATATTGTACTTTTTTAGAAAATTGGGAATCAATCTCCCCCAAGATCCAGCTATACCACTCCTGGGCATATACTCAAGAAATGCTCAATCATACCACAAGAACACTTGCTCAGCTATGTTCATATCAGCATTGTTTGTAATAGCCAAAACCTGGAAACAACCTAGATACCCTTCAACTGAAGAATGGATAAATAAATTGTGGCACATATAGACAATGGAATACTACTCAGCAGAGAAAAACAATGACATCATACGGTTTGCAGGCAAATGGATGAATCTAGAAAAAATCATTCTGAGTGAGGTAACCCAGACTCAGAAAGACAAATATGGTATGTACTCACTCATAGGAAGATGCTAGATGTGGAACAAGGATGACTGGACTGCTACTCACATCACCAGTGAGGCTACCTGGAAAACGGGACCCCAAAAAAGACACGGAGAAATGGATGCTGCTACATGAACAGCCTGGTCATGAGTGGGAACAATGAAGAGCGACGGTCGTGGGAAAGAGAGTGGGAGATCCTATCTGGATCAAGAAAAGAGAGGGAGAACAAGGAATAGGAGACCATGGTAAATGAAGACCACATGAGGAGGGGAGGAAGCAGAGAGCTAGGGAGGCCCACAGAGATCCACAAAGATACCTCTGCAAAAGACTGCTGGCAATGGTCAAGAGATGGCAAGAACTGACCTACTCTGGTGATGGGATGGCCAGACACCCTGATAGTTGTGCCATAAACCCCATCCAAGGACTGAGGAATCTGGATGCAGACATCCACAGCTGGGCCCCTGGTGGAGCACTGGGAGTCTAATTAGTGAGAAAGAAGAGGGTTTATATGAGCGAGAATTGTTGAAGCCAAGGTTGGATAAAGCACCGGGACAAATAACCAAATGAATGGAAGCACAGGATCTATGAACCAAAGGCTGAGGGGCCCCCAACTGGATCAGGCCCTCTGAATGGGTGAGACAGTCATTTGGCTTGATCTGTTTGAGAGGCAGCTGTGCATTGGTGCCGGGTTCTGGGCTCGTTGCATGAGTTGGCTGTTTGAACCCTGGGACTTATGCAGGGACGCTTGGCTTGGTCTGGGGGGGGGGAATGGACCTGCCTGGACTGAGTCTACGAGGTCGACCCCGGTCCTCAGGGGAGACCTTGATCTGGAGGAGGTGGGAATGGGGGGTGGGCTGGGGGAGGAGGAGGGGGGCAAGAGGGGGAGAACAGGGGAATCTGTGGCTGTTGAACTGAATGGTGTTGTAAAATAAATTAAAAAAAATAAAAAAGTTGTAACTACTGAGAAAAGCTATATACAATAACTACAATAACTATATACAATATGTAAGCACTAAATATATCAACAATGTCTAGTGCATTTGCATTTGACAAAGAAAATATTCCATTATCTATTCTATTTTGGTGAGTCTAAAATGTACCGAATTAACTGTCTATCCTACCTTGTATTTCAAACAGAAAACTATCTTATGATGTCTATCAAATTTCTACACTTTACACCTCTTAGCAAGTTTCTTTTCTGAAATTCTTCACAAAGAAAACTATAACTATATCTATCTAATCCTCAACTCCCTCAGAAACCTGAGAAGGAAATAATATCATATAGGAAAAGAGGAAATGAAAACAAGTGACTTCCAAGAAATGTTAGTTGACAGAAACAGCCAGCTGCCTGGACAATCACCTGAGGTTTCCCGGCAATGTTGTGGCACCATCTTCAGCCAATAGGCTTAGTGTATCTGACAGACTCATTTGTGAAGTAGGATGTATGCAAAGTCTACAGCTCAGCCCCACATTCAATATGAATATTCCATGTACCAGATAAACTTGAATTCCACCAATTCTGGAAATTGCTGGTGGTTTTGGAATTCAGCTTCCCATTCTTCTCAGCTTGTAGCTGGTTTAATCTTGGCATCTCATTCTTTTCAGCTTGTGGGAAGCTTCGTCTTCTTTATTAAATGCTAGTCTACCATTGAGAGGTGAGACTCTGTCAGCCAAATTACCCTTTCAAGAATAACAGTTTCAGTTACTGTTCCACTGCACACCAAAAGCCATTGGTCCATTGCCTGTTCAGATGACTTTGACGAAATGGGCACTGTTCCTTTTCCAGATTGCAAAGTCAGTACAGCAATAGTGCCATATTGTCCGGGCCTCAGTGGACACCTGTTGCCAAAGCTGCAACCACACTTGGCAAGGATCGGTAGTCCTTTGTTTTGTGTCCTGTTTGTCCATTTTGGATAGCATACTGTCAGCAGTCAATGCAAGTACACTTTGTTGCTTGGTGGCTAACTTTCGCCACAATGTTAGTTAATTCCATATGCATTTTCTTCAATGTCCATATCTTCTCAGAAGCAGATTGGTGCTGCCAGTAGCTGACATGTCTCATAGTCATAAAAAAGAAAAAAAAAACTATATTATTAAAACATTTTAAAAGCCATATTCTGTAGATCTCAGAAGGGGTTGAAGACCAGTCTATCTAAAATATATCTCTACTTGACCTTGAAAACATACCTAATATGATTACAAGATTGATTGTAATGTCTAAATACTAACTTTCATTTCTGCAGGGAACCATAACCATGCCTAACAGTAACTTTTAAATCTTTGAAAGGATGATGGAATCCCACAATGATGGTTCCACATGGACTATGATAGAGCCATTAAGCTGATTAACACTATTGAAAGATCTGCTTTGGACTACAAACTGCTCTAGCAAATTTTGAGGTGGCTAGCTGAGATGATCCAGATTCACAGACAACTTGAACAAGGACTTTTGTCAAAGCCCTGCATTTTTGCATTAAGCAGACACTGGACAACAAATAATACAGCTACCTCTCCCAGGACTTGACAATTAACCCAAAAATTTTTTCAGGATCCCTTAAAGATGTCTTTGGCCCCAGAAAGCAGGATGTAATTTTAAGAAAACAATGCCCACATTCCCAAGAGGTGGGGGAGTGATTTTTGGTTGTTCAATGGCTTATGGATAGTCATTGTTTAGGACAAGTTGTTATGGTTTATGGGAAAAAAAGATAAAGAAGGAGTTTAGATTCAGGGTTCTTGTTTAAAAAAGAGAAAAGAAAAAAGAGGATGTAGATAAGTGGTAGATTATTGAATCTACTCTGAAAAAAGAGATATAGAAATGATCGAATAAAGGTAGATTATTGAATCTACTCTGAGAAGAAAAAGGAGTGTATATAGATGTAATATAGATAAAAAGATAGATTATTGAATCTACTTTGAAAAGACAACTTCTGGTTTTATATATTTTTCATTGGATTGGACTTTTGTATATTGCATACACATTTTGGACTCACAAAAATACGATAAGTAATGAAAAATTTTGTCTGAATCTGTCAAATGTTAATGGACTAGATATTGTTAATATAATTCTTGACTCTATATATTGTATATACTTACTGGATATACATTTCTTATAATAGTTATAACTTTTTAAAATTTTAAACACAAAAGGGGAAATGTGGTTGATGTATTGTGCACCCAAATAAACTTATCTGGGATCAGAGAACAGAACAGCCACCAGATAGACATAGAAGCCAGGCATGGTGGCACACACCTTTAATCTCAGCACTTGAGATCTCATGTCTTGCTTGGGAAAGACACACACCTTTAATCCCAGGAAGTGATGAAGGAAGCAGAAAAGTATATAAGGCATGAGGCCAGGAATAAGAGGCTTTTTAGCTTTTAGCAGCAGTTCAGCTGAGATCCATTTAGGTGAGGCCCTTCTAGTTTGAGGAGAGATTAGCTGAGTAGTTGGCAAAGGTGAGGATGGATGTGTCATGTTCTGTTTCTCTGATCTTTCAGTGTTCACCCCTATACCTGGCTCTAGGTTTTATTTTTATTAATAAGACCATTTAAAAATTCATGTTACAGTCTTTGAAGTTGGTGTCTGTTTCCTCTATGCAGCAGAAGGATGGATCATGATTTCATATCCATTCTGTTAGCCTGTTTCTTTTTATAGGCAAATTGAGTCCATTGATATTAAGGGATATTAATGACCAGTGATTGTTAATTCTTGTTATCTTTTGGTGGAAGTGTGTGTGTGTGTGTGTGTGTGTGTGTGTGTGTGTGTGTGTGTGTGTTGCATTTCTTTGGTATTTGCTGATGTGGGGTTATCTATTGCCTTTGTTTTTGTGGTTGTATCTGACTTCCTTAGGTTGGAATTTTCCTTCTATTGCTTTCTGTATGCCTGGATTTGTGGATAGGTATTGTTTAAATCTGGTTTTGTCTTGGAATGCCTTGTTCACTCCGTCTATGGTGAGTAAAAGTTTTGCTGGGTACATTAGTCTAGCCTGGTATCCTTGGTCTCTTAGTGTTTTCATTACATCTGTCCAGGATCTTTCAGCTTTCAGCGTCCCCATTGAGAAGTTGGGTATTATTCTTATGGGTCTCTCTTTATAAGTCACTTGGCCTTTTTCCTTTGCTGTTCTTAATATACTTTATTCTGTATGCTTAGTGGGTTAATTATTATGTGGCAAGGGGACTTTTTTGGAGGGGACTAGTCTATTTGGTGATCTATAAGCTTCATGTATCTTCATAGGTATTTCCTTCTTTAAGTTGGGAAAGTTTACTTCCATGATTTTGTTGAATATATTTTCTGTGCCTTTGAGTTGTTATTCTTCTCCTTCTTCTATCTCTATTATTCTTAGGTTTGGCCTCTTCATGGTGTCCCAGATTTCTTGGACATTTTGTGTTATGACTTTTTTGGCTTTGGTGTTTTCTTTGAC
Source organism: Peromyscus leucopus (assembly GCF_004664715.2). NCBI lineage: Eukaryota > Metazoa > Chordata > Mammalia > Rodentia > Cricetidae > Peromyscus > Peromyscus leucopus. Next base: position 45,995,494 of record NC_051082.1, read on the forward strand.
TGATGAATCTCTTTCCTCAATTGCATCTTCTATGCCAAAGATTCCCTCTTCCATCTCTTCTATTATGTTCTTTATGCTTGCATCTGTAGTTCCTGTTTGTTTACTCAGATTTTCTACTTCCAGCATTTCCTTGGTTTCTGTCTTCTTCACTGCTTTTATTTCAATTTTCAGGCCTTCTGATTTCTTCACATGTTTAATTGGTTTTAATGGTTTCCTTGTCTTTCTTTCTTTTTCTTTTTTAATTTTGGTTTTTCGAGACAGGGTTTCTCTGTGTAGCTTTGCACCTTTCCTGGAACTCACTTGGTAGCCCAGGCTGGCCTTGAACTCATAGAGATCTGCCTGTGTCTGCCTCCAAGTGCTGGGATTAAAGGCATGCACAACCACCGCCTGGATTTTCTTGGCTTTCTTTAAGAAATTTATTGATTTCTTCCAATTTTTGTTTTCTTTTTCTTAATTTTTTAAGGGAATTTTTATCCATCATCTTCATAACATTATTTTTAAAGTTGCTTTCTTCTTCTTCTTCTTCTTCTTCTTCTTCTTCTTCTTCTTCTTCTTCTTCTTCTTCTTCTTCTCCTCCTCCTCCTCCTCCTCCTCCTCCTCCTCCTTCTTCTCCTTCTCCTCCTTCCTTCTCCTTCTCCTTCTTCTCCTTCTTCTCCTTCTTCTCCTCCTCCTCCTCCTTTTTCTTCTTCTTCTGTTTTTGTTGTTCTTCTCCTCCTCTTCTTCTGCTTCTTCTTCTCCTCCTCCTCCTCCTTCTTGTTCCTGTTCTTGTTCTTCTTCTTGTTGTTGTTCTTCTTCCTCCTCCTTCTCCCTCTTCCTACTTCTTCTTTCTTTCTCTTTCCCCTTCTTTCTTCCTCCTCCTTCTTCTTTCTTCTCTTTATCCTTTCTTCTTTCTTCATCCTCTTCTTTCTTGTTTCTTTTTATTTCTCCTCCTTATTCTTTCTTCTTCTTCTTCTTCTTCTTCTTCTTCTTCTTCCTCATATTCTTTTTATCCTTTCTACTTCTTTCCTTCTTTCTCCTTCTTCTTCCTCTTCTTTTTCTCCTCCTTCTCCTTCCTCCTCTTTCTCTTTTCTTTCTCCTTCCTCTTCCTCCTTCTACCTCCTCCTCATTTGTCTTCTTCCTCATTTTCCTTCTCTCTTCTTCGTTTTCTTCTTCCCCCTTCTCCTCCGTACTCCCTTTTTTCTTTTCCTCTTCTTCTTTCTCCTTCCTTTTCTCCTTTACCTACTCCTTCTTTCTTCTTCTTCCTTCATGCTTCCTCTTCTTCTTCTTTCTCCTTCTCCTTCTACTACCTTCCTTCCTTCTTCTCCCTTCTTCTTCCTCTTCTTTATCCTTCTTCTTCCTTCTTCTTTTTCTCCTTCTTCTTCCTCTTCCTCCTGCTCCTTCTCCTCCCTCCTCATTCTTTCATTCTCCTTCCTTCTTTTTTTCCTTCTCCTTCCTTCTCCTTCTCCTCCTTATTCTTTTTCTTCTTTTTCCCCCTTCATGTTCTCCCTCTTCCTCCTTTTTCTCTTTTCTTCTTCATCTCCTTTCTTCTTTTTCTTCTTCTTCTACTTTTTTCTTCTTCTTCCTCCTACATTTTTCTTCTTCTCCTCTCTGTCCTCTTCTACTTCCTCCTCTTCTTTCTTCTCCTTTATTCATCTTTCTCCTTCCTCCTATTCTTTTTTATTAATTTATTTTACAATATAATTTAATTTTACATATCAGTCACAGATTCCCTTGTTTTCCCCCTCCCCCCCCCCCCCCTTCTCACAGCCCACCCCCATTCCCATCTCCTCCAGGGCAAAGACTCCCCTGAGGATTGAGATCAACCTGGTAGACTCAGTCCACGCAGGTCCAGTCCCCTCCTCCCAGGCTGAGCTAAGGGTTCCTGCATAAGCCCTATGTTTCAAACAGCCAACTCATGCACTGAGCCCAGGATCCAGTCCCACTGCCTAGGTGCCTCCCAAACAGATCAAGCCAATCAACTGTCTCACCTATTCAGAGAGCCTGATCCAATTTAGGGTCCCTCAGCCATTGGTTCATAGTTCATGTATTTCCATTCGTTTGGCTATTTGTCCCTGTGCTTTATCCAACCTTATCCAATTCTCGCTCATATAAACCCTCCTCTTTCTCACCAATTGGACTCCCGGAGCTCCGCCCGGGGCCTGGCCATGGATCTCTGCATCCAGTTCCCTCAATCATTGGATGGGGTTTCTAGCACAACAATTAGGGTTTTTGGCCATCCTATCACCAGAGTAGGTCAGTTCTGGCTGTGTCTTGACCATTGCCAGCAGCCTATTGTGGGGGCGTCTTTGTGTATTTCTGTGGGCCTCTCTAGCACATCGCTTCTTCCTATTCTCTTGTGGTCTTCATTTACCATGGTCTCCTATTTCTTGTTCTCCCTCTCTGTTCTTGATCCAGCTGGGATCTCCTGCTTCCCCAAGCTCTCTTTCTCTCGACCCTTGCTCTTCATTTCCCCCACTCACGTCCAGACTGTTCATGTAGATCTCATCCATTTCTCCATCATTGGGTGATCCCCGTGTCTTTTTTAGGATCCTGTTTTCCAGGTAGCCTCCCTGGTGTTGTGAGTAACAGTCTAGTCATCCTTGTTCCACATCTGGTATCCTCCTATGAGTGAATACATACCATGTTTGTCTTTCTGAGTCTGGGTTACTTCACTCAGGATGATTTTTTTCTAGATCCATCCATTTGCCTGAAAACCTCATGATGTCATTGTTTTTCTCTGCTGAGTAGTATTCCATTGTGTATATGTACCACATTTTCTTTATACATTCTTCAGTTGAAAGGCATCTAGGTTGTTTCCAGGTTTTGGCTATTACAAAGAATGCTGATATGAACATAGCTGAGCAAGTGCCCTTGTGGTATGATTGAGCATACCACATAGCTGGATCTTGGTATAGCTGGATCTTGGGGGAGATTGATTCCCAATTTTCTAAGAAAGCACCATATTGATTTCCAAAGTGGTTGTACAAGCTTGCATTCTTACCAACAGTGGAGGAGATTTCCCCTAGTTCCACATCCTCTCCAGCACAAGGTTTCTTCAGTGTTTTTGATCTTAGCCATTCTGGCAGGCGTAAGGTGGTATCTCAGAGTCATTTTGATTTGCATTTCCCTGATAATTAGGGATGTTGAGCAATTCCTTAAATGTCTTTCAGCCATTTGAGTTTCTTCTCTTGAGAATTCTCTGTTTAGTTCTATAGCCCATTTCTTAATTGGACTGTTGGTCATTTTGATGTCTAATTTCTTGAGTTCCTTATATATTCTGGTTATCAGTCCTCTGTCAGATGTGGAGTTGGTGAAGACCTTTTCCCATTCTGTGGGCTGTCACTTTGCCTTGTTGACCATATCCTTTGCTCTACAAAAGCTCCTCAGTTTCAAGAGGACCCATTTATTGATTGTTTCTCTCAAGTCTGAGCTACTGGTGTTATATTTAGGAAGTGATTTCCTATGCCAACATGTTCAAGACTACTTCCTAATTTCTCTTCTATCAGGTTCAGAGTAGCTGGATTTATGTAGAGGTCTTTGATCCACTTGGACTTAAGTTTTGTGCACGGTGACAGATATGGTTCTATTTGAAGCCTTCTACACATTGATATCCAGTTATGCCAGCACCATTTGTTCAAGATGCTTTCTATTTTCCATTCTACAGTTTTGGCTTGTTTGTCAAACATTATATGTTCATAGGTGTGTGGATTAATGTCAGGGTCTTCACTTCGATTCCATTGGTCCACATGTCACTTTTTATGCCAATACCAAGCTGTTTTTTTATTACTGTAGCTCTACAGTAGAGCTTTAGGTCAGGGATCATGATGTCTCCAGAGGTTGTTTAATTGTACAGGATTCTTTTGGCTATGCTGGGTTTTTTGTTTTTCCATATGAAGCTGAGTATTATTTCTTTCCAGGTCTGTGAAAAATTGTGTTGATATTTTTTATGGAGATTGCATTGAATCTGTAGATGGCTTTTGGTAATATTGCCATTTTTACTATGTTAATCCTGCCTATCCATGAGCATGGAAGATCTTTCCATTTTCCTTTTTCAGGGAATAAATTTCTTGTCATATAGGTCCCTCACTTGCTTGGTTAGTGGTTACCCCACTTATTTTATATCATTTGTGGCTATTGTAAAGGGTGGTGTATCTCTGATTTCCTTCTCAGCCTGTTTGTCAATTGTATATAGGAGGGCTACTGATTTTTTGAGTTGATCTTGTATCCTGCTATGTTGCTGAAGGTGTTTATAAGCTATATCAGTTCCTTGATTGAATCTTTGGGGTCACTCAAGTATACTATCTTGTCATCTGCAAATAGGGAAAGCTTGACTTCTTCCTTTCCAATTTGTATCCCCTTAATTTCCTTATGTTGTCTTATTGCTCTGGCTAGAACTTCAAGTACTATATTGAATAAGTATGGGGAGAGTGGACAGCCTTGCCTCTTTTTTGATTTTAGTGGAATTGCTTTGCGTTTCTCTCCATTTAATTTGATGTTGGCTGTTGGCTTGCTGTAACTTGCCTTTATTATGTTTAGGTATGTTCCCTGTATTCCTGATCTCTCCAAGACCTTTATCATGAAGGGGTGTTGGATTTTGTCAAATCCTATTTCTGCATCTAGTGAGATGATTATGTGTTTTTTCTTTGAGTTTGTTTATATGGTGTATTACATTGACAGACTTTCATATTTTGAACCACCCTTGCATTCCTGGGATGAAGCCTACTTGATCATGGTGGATAATTGTTTTTTTGTGTTCTTGGAGTCTGTTTGCCAATATTTTGTTGAGTATTTTTGCATCAATATTCACGAGGGAGATCAGTCTGTAGTTCTCTTTCTTTGTTGTATTCTTGTTTGGTTTAGGAGTCAGGGTATTTGTAGCCTCATAGAAGGAGTTTGGTAATGTTCCTTCTGTTTCTATTGTGTGGAACCCTTTGAAGAGTATTGGTATCAGCTCTTCTTTGAAGATCTTATAGAATTCTGAGCTGAAACCATCTGGTCATGGCTT
>NC_051082.1:46000977-46025977 GCF_004664715.2 Peromyscus leucopus
TTTTTATTCTGTTTATAGCTTACAACCTACCTCTGAAAGAAGTCAGGCGAGGAACTTCAGGCAGAAACTATAGAGAAATGCTGCTTGCTGGAGTGCTCACACTCATGCTAAGCTACTAGCTTTCTCAAAGAGCCCGTGATCATCTGCCTAGGGAGTGATGCTGCCCAAAGCTGTTTGAACTCTACTTCATTAATTAATAGTCAAGACAACCCTCCCAGGACATACCCACAGGCCAATGGGCTCTGGATAAACCCTTAACAGATTCCTTCCTCAGTGTCTCTAGCCTGTGCTAAGTGGACACTTACAGCTACTTCAGTAGCTTGAATGTAATTGGCCCACACAATATCTTAGGGAGTGGCACTATTAGGAGGTGTGCCTATGTTGGAGTAGCTATGGTCTTGTTGGAGAAAGTCTGTCACAGTGAAGGTAGGATTTGTGGTCACAGATATGGCCAAGCCACACCCAGTGAGACAGACCATTTCCTTGCCTGTAGGTTGAGATGTAGGAATCTCAGGTCCATCTTTAGCACCGTGTCTACCAGCACACCACCATGTTGCACCATAATAATAATAATGGACTAAACCTCTAAAAATGTAAGCTACCCCAATAACGTGATTTTTCCATTCTAAGAGTTACCACGGTCATGGTTTCTCTTTACACCAATAAAAACCCGAACTAAGACAGCTACCTAGCACAACTGTGTTATAGCATAATTTTGTCATATTAAAAATGGTATAGGTGGTGATGTGGCTCAGTGGTAAAGGCAATTGCATCCAAACTTAAAGACTTTATCTGTCCCTGGGGATCCCATGGTGAAGGTCAAGAACTAACCCCTCAGCATTGTCTTCTGACCTCCATATGTACAATGGCATGATCATCCAATAAACAAGGAAATGTGGTTTAAAGAAAATAGAAGTGATTGGTTGCTGCTGACTTTCTATGGCTGATTATTTCTGTTTGATAATTGTCAAGGGAGCCCTTGTCTCATTTAATGGGCTAGAGCTCTGCCTCAAGAATTCAATTCATCCTGGCTAAATGATATTTCGGATACATTCATTTCCCCTACCCCTTGCTACATGGACTTTAGTGGAGTTCAAGCAATACAGCAATGTAGAATAAATACTGGTTTTCTTCAGCAACATTGCCTCCTGATCATTCTGGCACACACAGGGTGATTTTGTGAAATAAAGACATTTCAACAGCAAAAAGTCAACTGAGAGACTTTATTTTAAAATGATAGGTCATTTTTGAAAGGTTTCAGGGAGGGAGATGTCTGGAGAAAGACATTGGATGTGCTAAAGGTGAAAAGTGTCAAATATGCATTTGAGGCCAGTTCTTTGACACTGTGTGACAACATTGTCACCTACAAAAGTCATGCCAAAGAACCAAATTGAGTTATAAGAAACTGTATTTTCCCAAATCCCAAACTTAGAATGTTTTAAACAAGTGTCTGGATTTGTGTTGGGCATCATTCAGAATTCAAGAATTACCCTTGACTTTATGTGGATTGTGGGCTGTGAGTTGGCACACCTGCAAGTGGTCACCCCTAAATTGATGTGCACCCAAGCAACACTAAGTGGGCTTAGCAGGATGAAGTCTTGAAGTTGAGAGGGGTGGGGTAGTTGGAGGAGTGGAGAGAGAAGAGAGAAAGGTGGAAATGATGTAAATACAGGACTCACATAGAAAATGTTTTTAAAAAAGTATTTTCTGCCATGGGGCATGTCCTTTTCCAAATGGAGGCAGAGGAGGAGTGGATTGGGGTGTGTAGAAGGGATGTGGGGAGGGAATGGGAGGAGAGGAGGAGGGAAACTGTGTTTGGTATAAAAAAAATGGAAAACATTTAATAAGAAAGAATGTTTTCTTTATATTTTTAAAGGATATTTTTATTAGGTTGATGAGTCAGGCAGTTTGTTTGTATTTTCAAATAGTTGTTCACTATCATATTTATTTATGCTGGGAAGACATGACTTTTTATATTTTTAATGATTCTTGTGTAGATGTAACCAATCGTCTTATTAAAATAAGAAACACAGAGTTAATGTAAAAGAGAAAGCCAAGAGGTCAGAGCTCAGAGCTAAAATCTTACCTCCTGCAGTGCTCCTAGCTTCCCTGAGAGAGCTTCTTCCTGTTTGTCTGTCTTTAAATAGTCTTTCTGTTCTGCCTTCTCATTGGTTGTAAACCCAACCACATGACTGCCTTGTCACTGCCTGTAAGTACCGCCCTCCAGGTCTTAAAGGCATATGTCTCCAATACTGGCTGTATCCCTGAACACACAGAAATCTACCTAGCTCTTCTAAGCACCATCTCTTGCTATGGCTCTAATAGCTCTGACCCCAGGGTAACTTTATTTATTAACATAAAATTAAAATCACATTTCAGTACAAATAAAATATCACCATATTTCCCTTTTTCTATTTTAATAAAAAGAAAAAAGGCAAAAGGTTATAACTAACAAAAGAAAAACTATATACAAAAGTACAATAACTATATACAATATATACAAGTAACAAATACCTAAACGATGTCTAGTCCATTTGTATTTGACAAATCAGAGAAAATAATTCCCTTATCTATCCTATTTTAGTAAGTCCAAAATGTATCTAATTCACTTTCTATCCTAATTAATCTTCAACTATAACTAACTAATCTTCAACTCCCTCAGAGACCCAAGAAGGAAATAGTATTAGCTAACAAAAATAAAAACAGGAAGTGCACGCAAGCTACTTCCAAAAATTTTGTGAGTTGACAGAAACAGCCAGCTGCCTGGACAGTCACCTGAGGTTTCTCCACAGTGTTGGGGCATCATCTTCAGCCTATAGGCTTAGCGTATCTGACAGACTCATTTGTGAAGTAGGTTGTACACAAGGTCAACAGTTCACCCTCACACTGGGTGAGAGAAGTACATGTACCAGAAACACCTGAATTCCACTAGTGTCATGTCATGATTCAGGATTTTAAATTTTGGAAATTGTTGACGGTTTTTGAATTCAGCTGTCCATTCTTCTTGGCTGTGTATATATGGCTTCATCTCAGCATCCCCTTCTTCTCCACATCCCTCTATTAAATGCCAGTCTACTATTGAGAGGCGTGAGCTTTCAGTTGCTGTTCCATTGCACAACAGAAGCCATTGGCCCACTGCCTGTTCAGCTGCCTTCGAAGAAAAGGGCACTGTACCTTTTCTGGATTGTGAAGGCCACTTCAGGGATGGTGTCATATTGTCCTGGTCTCAGAAGATGCCTTTTAATAAAGCCATAACCACACTTGTTTTGGTAGGAATTGGTAGTCCTTTGTTTCGTGTTGTGTCTGTCCATTTTTTCCTGTTGATTCGAGGATACTTTGTTGTCCAGTGGCTAACTTTTGCCACAATGAAAATTAACTCCATATGCAGTTTCTTCAATGCCCATATTTTCTCTGAAGTAGATTGGTACTGCCAGGAGCCGACATGTCTCAAAAAAGAAAAATTTCTAAGTTATTAAAACATTTTAAATGCCGACGATTCAAGATGGCGGAGACAAGCAGACGCAGGTAGGCCTGTGGCAGCAGCCCGTGGAAGTAGATGGGTCCGGCCGCAGCGGCTGACAGGGACATTTAGGCCCCACTGGCAGCTGGCGGAGACATTCAGGCCCAGTGGCGGACCACAGAGGTGGACAGGCCGTGCGGTAGAGATAAGCAGACCGAGGTGGACGGGCCTGGATGCTGCGGCCGACAGAGACATTCAGGCCCAGTGGCAGGAGCCCACAGAAGTAGACAGGCCACGGGGTGGAGACGGGCAGACGCAGGTCGGCAACTCACCGAGGTGGACGGGCCCGGTGGCAGCGGCCGACAGGGACATACAGGCCCAGCGGCAACTGGCAAAGACATACAGGCCTGGTAGCAGTTCGCAGAGGTGGATGGGCACAGCAGCAGTGACGGGCAGGCGTAGGTAGCCCCGCGGTGGCAGCAGGCAGAGATATACAGGCCTGTTGGCTGCCCGCAGAGGCAGACAGACCCAGCGGCAGCTGACAGGGACATACAGGCCTTGTGGTGGAGACAAGTGGATGGAGGTGGGCCTGTGGCGGCAGGCCACAGGGGTGGACAGGCCCGGGGACGGAGACGGGCAGATGCAGCTTGGAACAAGGATGCCCCTAGCCCCAACACCTGGGGAAGAGGCTATCTCTGTGGGTCAGAACCAGGGCGAGTCTGGGCGCTCCGTCTGGGGACAACCCAGGACCCAACTGCTGATCCTGTGAAACCCAACAACTTGGAGGTGTTGGTGAGACTACCCTGCTCAGCTGAAACCCATCTGGGAGAGGATTCAGATGCCTACAGTTTGAAGTCTGAAGAAACAAGATCAGCTGAGGAGTTGACAAATGAACAAAATGTGACCTGGGAACACAGAAGAAGGCACTACCCAGCCACTAAACCAGATCACCAGAATCATAAGTATATAATTCACCGACTGAAATCAGCTGTCCCTGAAGAAACAGCCCAATAGCACCAATTTAACCAAGAACCCCTACTAAACCAAGACTAAAAATTAGAACAAGAGAGGCACTCTCAGACACAGACACCACCTGCACCGCACAGAGGAAAAGATGAGTAGACGCCAGTGCAAAAATACAGGCAACAACATAAAGACCTATATGGCAACATCAGAACCTAGTGATTCTATACCTGCAAGACCTAAACATACCATGACAGAAGAAACAGAAGAGATCAACCCTAAGAATGACTTTAAGAAGATGATAGAGGCCCTTAAAGAAGAAATAAAACATTCCCTCAATGAGGAAATAAAAACTTTCCTTAAAGAGGAAATGAAAAACTACCTTAAAGAGGAAATAAAAACTTTCCTTAAAGAGGAAATGAAAAACTCTCTTAAAGAGGAAATAAAAACTTCCCTTAAAGAGGAAATGAAAAACTCCATTAAAGAGGAAATAAAAAACTCCCTTAAAGAAATGGAAGAAAAAATGAACAAAAAATGGGAAGAAATCAAATCAAGCCAAGAAAAAGCAATTAAACAGATGAAAGAAACATTCCAAGATCTGAAAAATGAATTTGAGACAATAAAGAAAACACATGCTGAGGGAATGCTGGAAATAGAAATCCTGACAAAACAAACAGGAACTACAGAAATAAGCATAACCAACCGATTGCAAGAGATGGAACAGAGAATCTCTGACACTGAAGACACGATAGAGAAAATAGATTCGTCAATCAAAGAAAATACTAAAGACAAAAAGCCGTAACACAAAACGTCCAGGAAATTTGGGACACCATGAAAAGACCAAACCTAAGAATAATAGGGATAGAAGAAGGAGAAGAATACCGACTCAAAGGCACAGAAAATATATTCAACAAAACCATAGAAGAAAACTTTCCTAACCTAAAGAAAGAAATACCTATGAAGATACAAGAAGCTTACAGAACACCAAATAGGCTGGATCCAAAAAAAAAGTCCCCTCGCCACATAATAATCAAAACACTAAACACACAGAACAAAGAAAAAATATTAAGAGCCACAAAGGAAAAAGACCAAGTAACATATAAAGGTAAACCCATCAGAATAACACCAGACTACTCAATAGAGACTATGAAAGCGAGAAGATCATGGACAAATCTCATGCAGACACTAAGAGACCACAGATGCCAACCCAGACTATTATACCCAGCAAAACTCTTAATCACCATAGGCAGAGTAAACAAAATATTCCAGGATAAAACCAGTTTTAATCAATACCTGTCTAAAAACCCAGCCCTACAGAAAGCACTAGAAGGGAAAATTCAACCCAAAGAAGCTAAACACATCCATGAAAAATCAAGCAATAGATAATCCCACACCAACATACACCACAGAAGAAACAAGCTGGTGTAGCTATCCTAATATCTAGAGAAAAAGGATGTTTCAAAGGAGAAGAAGTCTTGTGGCAATGCCTCAGTGGTCCAGGTAACTACCAGAACTCGGAAAAGTTGGCTGAACTTGGGATTGACTGGATGGCCAAAGATTTAAAAAGCAGAAGATTCTCTCAAGACAAAAGTTGTGTGATAATAGTGTGTTTTGTGTGTGTGAATGAGAATTTGTAAATGTTGAATTCTAGGCTTCAACAATCATTGTCAGTGCAGATTAAGCTGCAAGTATTTATGTTTTAAAACTTAAATTATAAAGCTAGTTACGTCTTTCTAACAACTAGTTTTAATGTTTATGAGCATATTTTACCTACATTACCTTTTCAGGATGTTGAGAAAGATGCATCACAAGCACAGGCTGGAGGCTGGGGGCTAGATGGTTTTGAGGAAGAGGTCTTGGTGGACTCTTTCATAGAGCAAAGGGAGGCAATGCCTTCTGGGAAATGAGCTAAGTTTTAATCTAGTCTTTAAGATTAGAAGTCAAAAACAAAAATATTAAGGAAAGGAAAACCTAATTGATCTTTGAAGTATTGTTATGTGGAATTGAGTGGGACTTTTGAGGCCTTTCTTCCAGAAAACAAGGACTTGGTTGTCAGGCCTATATTAGGCCTAAACCTTGGTGCCATGTAGTTGTACTTAAATCATTTCAATGGAAAGTGTCTTAGTGATTGGATCTTCTAGTGCAGTTTGGAGTTCTTCCATTTGAAAAATGTGATATTTGCATGGGATTGTTTGAATCTTGTTTTCTAGTCCCTCCCCATCACCACCCTCATAGTCTGAAGGTAGATTTTTCTCTTGATAAAGGAACAAAAAAGGTGAACATCTTGTTTGTAAATAGGTATCTAATAACTAGTGGTAAACTTGAAATGGTAGAATTCTTTAAAGCCTAATTCTAGGTAGCCTTAGGAAAATGTATCTTAATTATTTTTGAACCTGTATTCACCTTGTTTTTTTTCAAATATCTTAAGTTATATTTTCTTTTTCAGAGCTGCTTCTTATTTGGGGCTACTTTTTTTTTTTAATTGAGGCGTAATTCATAAAAGGGTATATTGTTTTGATGAGACTTTTTACAACTGTGGCTGGATGTCTTTCTTTAGTCTTCCAAGAAGGGCCATTTTACTTTTTTAGAGTTACTTTTTAAAGTCATGAGGTCAACAACTTGGACTACTATGCATGTAAGTTCTAATGCAAATTAAAGCCCAAGTTGACCTCCAGCAGCAGTTCATTCTATGTTGACAGTGAGAGAACACTTTGCCTGTTAGGATACTGTTACTCGTGGACTGAAATGCTGAAGAAACCTCTCCCCCAATTTTGTTTTTTGCAAAAATCAAGGTATATTCTAGGGTTTCCTGGTTGACCTCAACAGATAAACTGAGATGATAGTCTTAGTTCAGAAATGATCTGAATGTAGATTTACAGTCTACGTGTACAGCTGGCTGATATCGCTTTCACAGTTCTGCATGTATCCCATCGGCTCCCCATTAGTCACTGAACTCTTAAAACTGGTATTGTAACATTATCACAATGTTTTGCGCCAATTTTATAAACTTTACAGTGCAATATGTGTTCCTTTTCTGAGGCAAACCAAAGGTATATTTCTCAAGGTTCTGCTGCTATCAGCAGCGTTGATGGAGGATTTTTTATACATTTGTAATAGATAGAAATAAACCAGAAAAAAAGTGGTGGAGGAAAAGGTGAACACTGCAAGAATACTCAAAAGGGCTGAGAGTTGCAAACACCAAGAATGGCTTTGCATAGTAAATGGAATAGAACAGCTCTGAACTATAGCTTACTTTTCCTGGTTTGGTCTGACAGAATGATTGAATGCTTTTGTACAAAAACCAGAGCCTTAAAAACAAGGATTTGGTGAGATTGTAAAATCGTGTGCCACTTTGGCAAAACAGTTTGGTGGTTGGTCAAAATGCAAAACATTGTTACTCTGTTACTCAACAATTCTACCCTTAGGAATATATCCTCAAACTACTGAAAATGTGCACTTATTAAACATGTACATGAAGGTTTACAGCAGTGTGTTGCTAATAGTAAAAAAGTTAAAACAAAAAAAAAAACAAAAAAAAAACATTTTAAATGCCATATTCGGTAGATCCCTGAAGGGTTTGAAGATGACCTGTCTAAAATATATCTGCTCAATTTTTAAAACATATCTAATATGACTACAATTTCTATTGTAATGTCTAACTACTAACTTTCATTTCTTTATATCCTAATAGTTGGTAATAATGTAAAGTATTTAAAACTAGTAATTGTCTTTTTCTTTTCTTTTTTCTTTTCTTTTCTTTTTTTTTTTCTTTTCTTTCTTTCTTTTTTTTAACCAAGTACCTTAAATCTAATCTCCTTTGCTTAGCGTTTTGCCTACCCCTTGACAACAACTTGTAACCAACCCCCCTAAATAATGAAAATTATCCCAGACCCAAAATCTGTTAAAAAAAAACCAAAAAAACCCACCTGCCCCACACCACCTCTTTGAGAATGTGGGCGTCATATTCTTAAAATTGCTTCCTGCTGGGTATGGGTGAAGTTATCTTTATCCTAAAAGAATAATTTAGGTTAATTGTCAAATTCTAGGAAAGGTAACTATATCCTTCATTATTATCCAGTCTGTGTATAATGCCAAAGTTCAGGGTTTATCTCAAGTCCTTATTCAAGTAGTCTTTGAGACTGGATCATCTCAGCTAGTCATCTCAAAATTGCTCTGAGCACCTTGTAGTTCAAAGCTGATCTGTAGATGATGTGTGTCAGCTTAGTGATATTATTATTGTCCACGTGGAATTGTTGTTGTTGTGGTGCCCCATCTTCTTCCTAGAGACTTCAGTTGATGTTAGGCCTGGCCATGATTTCCTGCAGAAAACTGATAAGAGACTTGAACACAAAGACATATATATGCAGCTAATTGAAGCCTTTTTTTCTAGAATTAGTTAGTACTCTATATGACCAGTCATATCTTAACAAAGTTTAAAATGTATATATATATATATATATTAATCTTGTAAATTTTGATATAAAATTTATACTTTAAGAAAAGTTTAAAGAATCAGAATAGAATCAAAGAGTTGAGATTAGTAATAGAATAGTCCCTTAACTAATTTGACTTTTGTCCTGTCCCATAGCAGAAAATGGCTCTTTTATTCTGGCATGATACAGGGAGTTTGTATTTTCCTTTTAACAACATGCTTGAGTTTAAAGAAGTAGAGAGCCATTCTCCAACTCCATGTCAGCTTTAAATTTTAATTGAACTGGGACTATTAGAAGACCAATAGTGTTAAATCTTTAGAGAAAAGCAGAAACAAACATTTAGGAAGACATAAAATTTTTTAGATTATATATACCCATACGCCATTTCACTCTGTTTCCTGGGATAGATGATTTGTCCCTTTTCTTCAGTTGTCTCATTTGTCTTGTGTTCTTCAGATTCCTTAACCTTCATTCTCCTAAAAGACAAAAACAAAAACCTTTCCTCAAGACTAATTTTGGGGATGTTCCTTTTTGGCAGGTTATTATCTGATTAACTGAAAAGGCATGTGTTACTGGTACAAGTTAGTTTAAATTGGATGTTCACGCTGGTTGATGAACTATCACCTCCTCTAATTAAGAGGTTTCTCTTGTTTAAATTGAACCTTTATCAATTTTGATGGTACCCACAGCTTATCTTCTCCTGTAGAAACAAAAGCAAAACCTCGTCCCCAATGTAATACATACCCTGGTTTCCATTCTGAGGTCAGCACATCCTTAAAGTATGTAGGCTGATATAATTCTGTAGTTTTTTCTATTATCCAATGTCTCTCTGCATCTGTTGTTCCTTTCTCATTGGCATTGAGAAAATTCAAAGTTATTAGAGCATAATACAGTCTATTTCTGGGGGTTTTTGTTACTCCTTTCTGTTTATTTAGCATATCCTTTAGAGTTCTGTTTGATCTTTCTATAACTGCTTGACCTGTAGGATTATGTGGTATACCTGTAATATGCTTTATTTTGTAATAAGCAAAAAACTGTTTCATTTTAACAGACATATGGTGGAGCATTGTCAGTTTTGATTTGTGCAGGTATACCCATGATGGCCATAACTTCTAGTAAATGAGTGATTACAGAATCAGCTTTTTCAGAACTCAGAGCAGTTGCCCATTGAAATCCAGAATAAGTATCAATGGTGTGGTGTACATATTTCAATTTTCCAAATTCTGCAAAGTGAAACACGTCCATCTGCCAGATTTCATTCCTCTGAGTACCCTTTGGGTTACATCCTGCTGGTAATGGCGTTTGATTATAGAAGGAACAAGCAGGACATTTCTTTACTATTTCTTTGGCTTGTTGCCAGGTTATAGAAAAATCCTTTTTTAAACCTTTACTATTGAAATGATGTTTTTTTTTATGAAATTCTGAGGCCTCCAGCACATTTCCTATCAATAATTTATCAATCTCATCATTGCCTTGTGCTAAAGGGCCTGGCAGACCAGTATGAGATCGGATGTGAGTTATATATAAAGGATGACTCCTTTTCCTGATTGTATCTTGTAATTGAATAAATAGTGAAGTTAATTCTGAAGCATCAGGGATAAATTCTGCAGTCTCAATATGTAATACCACTCTTTCAGCATACTGAGAGTCAGTTACTATGTTGAGAGGTTCTGAAAAATCCATTAATACCAACAGAATAGCATACAATTCTGATTTTTGCACTGAATTATAAGGACTTTGAACCACTTTACTTAAATTTTCTGATTTGCAATCTGCCTTTCCTTGTTTGTTGGCATCTGTATAAAATGTACGAACTCCAGATATGGGTTTTTGCTGTACAATTCGAGGCAAGATCCAATCAGCTCTCTTTATAAGATCAATTCTATCGCTTTTAGGATATTTGCTGTTAATTTCTCCCCAAAAATTACTGCAAGCTCTTTGCAAAGGTTCACTTTCTGTCCATAATTTTTCAATGTCCTCCTTAGTTAAAGGTATGACAATTTCTGCTGGGTCTATTCCTGCTAATTGACGAAGTCTCAATTTTCCTTTCCAAATCAAGTCAGAGATTTTTTTCCCATAAGTTTTTAATTTTTTATTTGGTTTATTTGGTAAGAATATCCATTCCAATATAATATCTTCCCTCTGCATTAATATTCCAGTAGGAGAACACTTAGAAGGTAAAATAACCAAAATGCAATCCAGCTTTGGATCAATATGATCCACGTGCCCTTCATGTACTTTCTTTTCTACCAAGGCTAATTCTTTCTCAGCTTCAGGTGATAATTCTCTTGGACTATTTAAGTCCTTGTCACCTTCTAAGGTTTTAAACAAATTATTCAGTTCATCACTTTTTACCCCAACAATAGTTCGTAGATGAGAAATATCTCCAAATAATCTTTGAATGTCATTAAGAGTCTGTAGTCTATCTCTCCTAATTTGCACCTTTTGGGGTCTAATTTTTTATAGCTCTATTTTATATCCTAAATAATTAATAGAATCTCCTCTTTGTATCTTTTCAGGAGCAATTTGTAATCCCCAGCAAGGCAAAATTTTCTTTACTTCTTCAAACATTCTTTCTAAAGTATCTGCATTTGAGTCAGCTAGTAAAATATCATCCATATAATGATAAATTATAGATTTAGGAAATTTTTTACATATCACTTCCAATGGCTGTTGTACAAAATATTGGCACAGAGTTGGGCTATTTAACATTCCCTGTGGGAGGACCCTCCATTGAAATCTTTTAACCGGTTGAGAATTATTATAAGTAGGCACTGTGAAAGCAAATCTTTCTTTGTCTTTTTCTTGTAAGGGTATTGAAAAGAAACAGTCTTTTAAATCAATAACTATGAGAGGCCATCCTTTTGGTAACAGAGTAGGCAAAGGAATTCCAGATTGTAGAGAGCCCATTGACTGAATTACTTTGTTAATTGCTCTAAGGTCTGTTACCATTCTCCATTTACCAGATTTCTTTTTAATAACAAATGCAGGAGAATTCCAGGGGCTGGTTGACTGTTCAATATGCTGAACATTTAACTGTTTTTCTACCAGCTCTTCTAAAGCCTGGAGTTTCTCTGTTGTTAAAGGCCATTGCTGAACTCATACAGGCTTGTCTGTTAACCATTTTAAATGTAGAGCTGTTGGTATCTTTGGAAGTTTATCAGTTGTTGTGCCCTGTTCTTGTATAATATGGATGGCTGGTGACCACTCAAAATAATGCCTTCTAATATTTCTCTCAGAAACATGTGTCAGTTTATGATTTGTTTCTGAGATTGGAGGGATGTTAATATGAGTATTCCATTGTTGCAACAAGTCTCGGCCCCACAGGTTCATAGTTATGTTAGCCACATATGGTTTTAATTTTCCTCTCTGTCCTTCTGGACCTATACATTCCAGCCATCTTGCACTCTGTTTCACCTGAGATAATGTCCCAATTCCTAACAGTTGAACCTCCTGAAGAGGCCAAGGTGGATGCCAAAATTCTGGTGCAATTATGGTAATGTCCGCACATGTGTCTACCAGACCAGACAACAAAACACCATTTATTTTTATCGTTAATTTTGGTCTCTGTTCATTAATAGAAGTTTGCCAAAAAATTTTCTTTATGTTTTCTCCTCAATTTTCTATTTTCTCTGTTTCATCATCCTGACCAGCATGATTTATTCCAATAGGCATTTGGTTATTTAATCGCTCTGAGCAGGGATTTCTCTACAGCTCTCTCTACAGCTGCAGGAAAGGTCTGAACTGGTTTTGCTATGGGGGCCTGCATGAGGCCCCTCCGGGAGTTTCCCGAAACCTGAGGCAAAGGATTACCCTGTCTGTCCTTTGTTGATCTACATTCGTTGGTCCAGTGTTTTCCCTTACCACACCTTCTGCATACTTCAGAAGGAAGGGGCATTCTGTTGCCATTGTTCCTTGAAGAAACATTGCTTCTAGGAATGACCTGTTTACAGTCCCTTTTAAAATGTCCTTGCTTTCCATATCCAAAACATCGAACACTCCTTAAACCTTTTGAAATTACTTCTCCTACCCACGTATCATCATGCTCATCAGCCTCAACATTAATTGTTTCTCTAATCCAATCTTCCAAAGGTGCAGATCTTGCCTTTAACGGCCTGATTATTCTTTTGCATGCTGCATTCACATTCTCAAATGCCAAAGCTTCAATTATTGCCTTACTAACTTCTGATTCTGAGACCATTCTCTTTACTGCTGAAGCCAGTCTTTGTAAAAAATCTGTGAAAGAATCTTTTGGGCCTTGCATAACCTTTGTAAATGACTCAGGTTTTTTTTCCTGGTTCCTCAACTCTGTCCCATGCATTCAAGGCTGCCATTCGACATAAAATTAGGTTTTGGACATCATATAAACATTGTCTTTGTACTGAAGCATATTGGCCTTCTCCAATAAGCTGATCCTGACAAACTTGTATTCCTTTATCCCTCCATTGTTTTTCTATGTTTTTAGCTTCCTCCTTAAACCATGTTAGAAATTGAAGTCTCTGGCTGGGTTCCAGAACAGCTTGCTCCAGCTCCCACCAGTCCTGTGGGACAATCCTATTATATGTTGACCAAGAGTTTAACATTTGCTTTACATATGGGGAATGCATGCCATAAGATACTATTGCCTCCTTAAATCTTTTAAAATCCAACAGTTCAATTGGAGCCCAAATATTTTGTGTAATCATTTGATCAGGCAACTGCTGTACGGTTACAGGATAAATTAAGGGTGACTGTGTGAAAACAGATTAAAACCATCACTTCCAGGATCATTTTAATCACTTTGTAAAGGGCTGGATAGATGGCTAAATAGTTAAGAGCACTAGCTTCTCTTTTAGAAAATCCATCCAGGTTTGATTCTAAGTCCCCAAATGGAAGTTCTCAGCCATCTGTAATGCCAGTTACAAGGGATCTGACACCCTATTTTTGACTTGTGTGGGCACTGCACTCACATGGTGCACAAAACACATATGTGGGCAAAACCTATAAACACATAAAATAAAATAATTTAAAAACCTTATGAAATGTTTTGTGAGTGCCTAGGATGTTTTCAATGCTGAGTTCAGCTTTGGAGCTACTGAGAACTCAACAGTACAATTCAGATCTGTAAACAAGGTGTTGAAATGGATGGTGTGTTTATTCCCAAAGGTTCCACAGTGATAGCACCAATTTATGCTCTTCATCATGACCCACAGTACTGGTCAGAGCCTGAGGATTTCCACCCTAAAAGGTACCAGAATCCCTGGAGTGTAAACCCACCCTGAGCCATGTTTGCTTATATATGCTATGATGTCTCTTATGGGAAGATGATCTAAACATCATTTTGCATCCATTTGCATTCTGTGAGAATGGCAGAGAAAAGGAAGAAAAAAGAAGAGAAACTGAAGAAAATATGAGAATTTAAGTACAGAGTGTTTTTCTTCTACCTCAAATAGCAAATGACCATCTTAAGTGTGAAACAGGAACCCATTTTCCTTCAGTCTAACTGGCACATGCTTTTCAGCAATGGACCCAGCATTATCTTGAATGAACTTTTAGAGTTTAGAGATCTATCCTCCCTCTTTTCTTTTTATTCTTTGACAATTACATTCGCAGATAATGTATTTTGGTCATTTTCACTTCACATTACCCTGTCTCTTCTCCCTACCACAATGGTGAATCCCTGCATGTCCTCAACAAGCCTTCCTCCGGTTTTCATATCTTTCTATTTCCTTGTGACTCATAAGTTTAATTAGGGTTGCTTGCACAAGAGTAGCAGGTATAGGAGTTATTTACTGGAGAGTGGACAACTCACCAGTAGCGACATCATTGAAGAGAAACCCCCCCACCCCCAGAAACCATTAGTTATCAACAGCTCTTTAGGGAGATGGAACCTCATGAGCTCCCTCCCACATCCATGATGGAATGTATCAACATGGGTCTAGTCTTGTATAGGCAACTACAGCTCCTGAATGTACATGAGTAAAATGGCTGTGTCATGTTCAGATAGTGCTTTTTCACAGCACCCTTTCATTCCCTTGCTTTTATGTTATTCTGCCCCCTCTTCTGAGATGTTTCCAGAGCCTTGCTGGGGATGATATAGATGTCCTATTAAGTGCTGAGCAATCTATCATCTCTCATTTTCAGCATTTTGACCAGTTATGAGTCTCAGCGTTAACTGTCTCCCACAGCAATCAGAAGCTTCTCTGATCAAGGCTGAGAGCAGCACTAATTTTTGTATGTAAACATAGTATTTGGAAGACAGTTTGATACCATGTCCACTTAGCAAAATAGAAGTAGTATATTCACCCCTAGATCATATGACCTCCATAGCCATTAGATTTTGACCAGATTTACAGTACCCGGCATTAATTCTCTTTGTAAATTGGAACTGAAATCCAATCAGACAGTGGTTGGTTACCCCTACCCCATTATACCATAATTACACTAGTGGACACAGAGGATGAATAGTCTTTCAAACAGAAGTTGTCTTATCAACAATGTGGAAACTCTTACAGGGCAAGGGAGATGGACAGGACCTTTAGTGTACAATTTCTCACAGCTGAATACCTGGAAGCAGATGTTCAATGAAACTTTCCCAAACTACCTGTATGTTACCAGTTAGATGTCTAAAGGCAAACACATGTAAGTAGCTCTTATGCTTCTACCTTTCGTTGACTTATCATTACTCTGTGTCTCCAGGTTCAGTAAGGAGAACAAGGGCAAAATCAATCCTCATGTATACCTGCCCTTTGGTATCGGACCCAGGAATTGCCTTGGCATGAGGTTTACATTCATGATCATGAAACTTGCTCTCGCTAAAGTGCTGCAGAACTTCTCCTTCCAGCCTTGTAAAGAAACATAGGTGAGAGGAAAACTATCTCTGTAAATGATGTTTTGTGTGAGACAGTTTTTTTTTTTCAGCTGAAAGTTCTGTTTGTAAAAATGAATCTGCTTGTTTGAGGTCTGCTAATTTGTTTGATGACCAAATGAGTTATTTGCATCCAGGCAAGAGCTGAGGTGCTTTTGGATCTGTGTCATCATAGAGCACAAGTGCAGCATTATGAAGAATTAGTGCAGGCCAGTACGACAGGATTACATGCATTCTGTTTGAAGTTCCAGTCATGTCCATTGGAGATTGGATATGTCACATGCCATCAAGAGGTGCAGTGATCATGTCTTCATGTTTATTGAGTGGTGTATTCTTCTTCAGGAACTCACAGAAGCCCTCCTCTGACAGTCTTGCCAACCACTGGCTGTAGAGTAACAAGTCATAATGGGGTCAGGGATGTTTGTCAGTTGGAAAATTCTTACCTAGCTGGTTCCAATCCTCAGAACAACATGAAGTAGCAGTGGTGATGAATATCTGGAATCCCTGCACTCAGTAGGGGGAGGCAAGAGGGTTAGAAATTCAAGTAATCCATGGCCACTTAGTGAATTTGAAGCCAGAATGGCCTACATGACATCCCATATAAAAACAAAAGCAGAAATTCATGATGCCTGTGCATTTCTAAAATTATAAAATAATTTGCACAGAGTATGCTTTTAAAAGTTCATCTCTGACTTCCCATGTGGTGCCAACTTGAGTATCATTATTTTAAAACACAATTGCTGGGACTCAAAAGATGGCTCATTGGTTAAGAGCTGTTCTTACCAAGGACCTGAGTTAGGTTCCCAGCACTCACATGGTGACTCACAACCATTTTTAACTCCAGTTCTAGGGCCTCTGATGTCCTTCTCTGGCTTTTCTTGAGACCTCACACATGTGGTATACATATACATGTGCAGGCAACATGAAATTAAAAGTCTTTAAGAAGTTGCTGGTTATGATGAACTCCAAACTTATGGGGCATCTTGATAGTTCTGAATCTTTTTTCTGGAGCTCTGAGGCAAAAAGAGGTAGCTGTCACATTTCCATAAATCATGTACCATTTCCCCCATCATATTCTGCTCTCATACTTCAAGTTCTTATTCATTCCCCATGAGTCTTCCTCCTGCATTTAATTCCACATTTCTTTATACTCCACCATTGACTTCTATGGGTCATTTTTATCACCTATGCTAATACTTTGTGATTAAAGCCTCCAGTTTAGTTGTATTTTTTCTCTCAGTATTGAAGGACATCCCCTGTCTTTTGTATATCACCTCATATCATTCTTCCACAATCCTCAAAGGTTTTTTTTCTGAAAATGTTCTGCATTGAAAGCCTTTGGTAAATGTTTTGAAGTATAGCTTACAATTATAATATTCTTCCATAAAAATATTAAACTAATTAAAAAATTAATAGATAACACTTGTGTATGTATTTTATGTACATCTATTTTATGCATTCTAGGAAAACACATATATACTACTTAAAATTTTAAAAGAAGCAGATGGTACATTTAGAGAAAGCATTTACATTTTCCTGAACAACTTGTTCTTGTTTCACACAAAGGGATCGGTAAAGTTTATGGGACTTGTGTATCTAGAATATAGCTTCTGTTTGTCAACTAGTTTTATTTCTGGATTAATAGAGGGATGACAATGTTTATTCTGTGATTTCTGATTTAAGACATTTGTATAGCTCTACCCACACACAACCTCACTTACTTTACTACTTTCTCACTAAAGCATTTAAATCATAAGCATGTATAGGGATTTAGATAGAGAAAACAAATTCAAGTTTGAGCGTCAATGACACAACTATGAAGGGGCAAATGCTCTGACAAAGTTCCAGTCATATTAAGTTTGACCCTTCTCTATCTCCATGAAACTTTGGTCCCCTCCTTTCCCCTGTGACCATAAGATTACTCCATTGGAGACACTACCCCTCCATCACTGAATAGCATGAGCCAGGGCATCATGAAAAACAGTGTAGGACTCAAAATTCTTCATTCAACCCATCTGTGGAAGCCAAGAATAGATACTGGAAAAGAAAGCAAATGTCTGTCCTCCTAAAGACTTGCCCTGAATGGGCTCAATTGTAGTGGTGACATATGATCTAGGAGATGAGTTTTCATAGGGGTGAAATGTATCCTTTCAGGGTTAAATTTGCATGTTTCATCAAACCAAGTGTTACTTTTCAAAATGTAAACCAAACAACATGACATAATAACTAAGAATCAGGCTCAAATATGTTAAACTCACTGGGCTCCGTGGTACATGCATTTAATCCCAGCACTCAGGAGGAAGAGGCAGTTGGATCTCTGTGAGTTCAAGGCCAATCTGGTCCACATACTGAGTTGCAGGACAGCCACAGATACACAGTGAGACCATGTCTTGACAGTAATAAAAAAAATTAAACTTATCTGTTTTACTCTTAGCACAGAACAGAAATAACATAAACCAACATGACTTCATCTTAGGCCCTGTATACAGTAGAGTCTCAGCAAATATTTTACCTTATCCAAATTTGGAAGCATGCTTTCAACATCTAATTGACACAGCTTGGAGAAAAAGGTAAGCAAAGCACATGACCTTAAATAAAGCTTATCTGTATCTGCAAAGCATCATCATCCTGGAAAGTTTATTACATTCCTTTAGGGGTTGTTGTTGGTTCACTCATTGATTCTCAATATTTTCTTCCACTGTTGCAGATACCAATGAAATTAGACAGACAACTACTTCTTCAACTAGCAAAACCCATTGTTCTAAAGGTTATACCACGGGATGCGATCGTAACTGGAGTGTGACTTTCCCTCAAAGACTTCCACTGTGTTCTTCAAGAAGATGATATGTAAGAACATTGGAATCTTTAGTTTACTTCATGAATAAAACCCAGTTGAAAATGTGGCTTAATTGACTGGCCTTGATCCATGGTTAAGGATCCAGTACATCCATTCACCTTTCTCAGTGTCAATACAGAGCACCATAGAATGTAAAGGAATTGACTAAATTAGTTGACAGAATAAGAAATTCACCTCCTCTGGTCCTCATGTGTGGGAGCCCGTTCTTGGGTTCCTCGTGGCTTTACCCAGCAGGTTCAAATAGAGGATGATCAGGACCACGGGCCTGAGTGCAGGTGTCTGAGATGGTCTGCACTTGGCTCTGCTGGGGGAGGAGGTCTTTTGCTCCACCCCTTGGCGTCTCTATAAAAACCCTGGGCCAGAGACAGTCCAGGCCTGTTGGAATAGGTTCCAGGCCCTCTCGAGGCTATCCTTTATTTTCTATCTGTTTATCTCTGAGATATTCTCCGCTATAAATCCTTCTATCTAATATTTCCTGCTGATCGCACTCAAGAAAACTCTGGGAAGCTGTGGGGGTGGTGGGTAAACACCCCACAGAATGGCGCCATGAACAGGGACTAAAGAAAAAAAGGGACTAAAGAAAAAAAGGGACTAAAGAAAAAAAGGGACTAAAGAAAAAAAGGGACTAAAGAAAAAAAGGGACTAAAGAAAAAGGCAAAAAAGGGACTAAAGAAAAAAAGGGAGAAAAAAAAGGGGGGACTAAAAACAAATGAACAGGGACTAAAGACAAAGTAATAGGGACTAAAGATAAAGGAAAATAATAGTTTTATTACAGAGTTTTTGGTGAATGTGCTAAGTCAGTCCTTCCAGCGGAAAGGCATGCCGGTGTTATGAAAAAAATATATTTTATATATATTTTTTTTGGTGAGGCAGGGGTTCTATCCTCGAGAGAAAAGGAAAGCGGACTGGAAGGATGTCCGATGCTGCAGCGAAATTCTCTTCTGTCAAAATTTTCTATCTTCTATCCCTTTCTCAAATTCTATCTGTGAAAAATAAGTAAGGTATAGGGTAGTAATATAGTTTAGGAAAAACTTAGAAGTGTAAGATTGTGTAGGAAAAAATAAGTAAGGCAACTAGACAGAAAAACTCTTCAATTTTCTAACTTTGGGGGCTTTGAAAGCAAACTGGGGGAAAAATTCTTTGGGCTTTACAGGTAGTAAAAAAGCTCTTTGAGCTTATGGGGAAGAAAAAGTTTCCTCTGGAAGCTTTTGACCTGGGGACAGCTGAAATGCTAAGTCCAAGCGGCAGGAGAAAGTAATTTCTCCCTGAGGCAAAAATGGGGGTGTAAGAACTCAAAGTTTAAAGTTGGGAAGTTTTGGGAAAAGTTGGTCTTTCTCCTGGGGGGAAAAATCTTTCTCTTAAACTCTAAAGCTTTCCTTGGAAAATTTAGGGGGAAAATCTCTCTAAAAAGCCTTAATCTTTCTCTCAAGAAACTTAAAAACTAAAGCCTCTAACCTTCTCTCTCAGAAAGACGAGAGTAGAATCACCTGAAGATATTAGTATGGGGACCATCTGTGATTAGCTCTAAGGGAAAACAACAAACTTAAGACAGCAAAACCTCTAAGTTCTCTTTCAAGCTTTAAAAATCCTCCCTGAAATGCAGGAGGCAAGGACAAATTTCTAAAAACATCTTCTAAGCTCTGTCTCTTCAAGCTAGTAAAAGACAGTGGGTCAGAGTACCCTGGGGGAAACGCTTGGGAGAGAGTGGGTGAAGAGCTACAGAGAGCCCAAAAGGGCAGGAAACTTTACCTGAGAAAAGCAAAAAAGCCAAGCTTTTCAGTTACAGCTGAGCTGAGGCATCAAGGGTTTTGTCTGAGTGAGCGTTTCAGAATGAAAAGGTACTCCTAATTGTCCTAAAGCAAAGATCCCCTGGAGCAATGCAAACTCTGTTAGCATTGTATCCTCGCTTGTGACCAAAAACCCAGAGGCAACTGGCCAGCGTCTCTGAGTTGGAGTGCATTTCAGGGATACTAGGGTTCTTGCAATTGTGAACTTCCTGGAGCACAGAGCTGAGGCAGGAAGGTGCAGGACCCAGGGGAAAACTGCTAATAAACAAAGCTAAAGTTAGTGGGAATGGCACAGTTGTCTGCTTTCCTACAAGTCCCGGGTTCATAGGTCCACAACTGCAAAAAGAAATCTGAGAAAAAGCTTACAATCAGAGTAAGGACCTTTCTGGGAAAACAGTAAAGCTGAACTGTGTCTGAAGCAGTTGTGCTGCCGAGTCAGAACGCTGTCTGGGGAAAGAGCCCAGCCAGGGCAGAACAGAACTATCCAGGGTAAGGCTTTCTTTTCTGTCAGAGAAAGCACCTCTTTGAGAAAAGCTTTGTTTCAACTGACTCCCTTTGAGATGAGGGAGTGTAGCCCTGAGGGGTGATTGCCTCTGGCATAAGCTCTGTCCTTGAGCACCCAGACAAGCAAACACAACCCACTGGGGGACTGGGCAAGGTGAAGGCCTGATGAGGCAAAGCACCTGTTCTAATGGGAGTTTAGAAACGGCAAAAACCTCCCTTGTTAAATTTTTCAGTCTGTACGCAAACCACACAGACCCCAAAAACAGAAACGGACAAAAAACCCCTACCTTCAGTAGCAGGGAAAGCCGCCACTGTAGTGTCGGAAACCGTTTCTGGGGTAGAGGGGATAAACTGAGACCAAACTGGGAACTGTCTGGGAGAAAGACTCTGAAGAAACAGAAGGGACAAATACCTCCCCAGAAAATGTATGATCTGAAAAAGCTGCTAGAATTGGAAGCAGATTGGGGGAGACAAAAAAGCCCCTACCTCCAAAGGCAGCTAGCAGAGGTACAGAGCCACAGACAGATAGCTGAAGCTCTGCATCTGGGGAAGGAAGGAGCAAGCAAAATGAGATAAATCAGTGGGAGAAAATCTCTGAAAGAGCTATGGAAAAGCTGTTGTACACGATCTTGTTTTTCACTGACTGGCTAAAACAAACACAAGGCCCGAGGAAAGTTGCTATCAGAAATGCCAGCCTCAATGCGTGCTAACAAAGCAGGTGCAGTTCTGATCCGGGGGCCAGTGTCAAATGAAGGAGAGACACCTGTTGAAGCCAGCTGAGGAGAGATCAGAAACCTCCCAATGTGCCATAGCTGAAAATGTAAAGTGCTTGTTCAAATCTCCCGTTGCAAAAGCAAAAAATTTTCTTCAAACCTCCCTGGCAAGAATTTGTAAACAAGTGTGGTAAAAGAGAACCAGTTGACTCTCAAACCCAAAAAGAAATATGGGAAATCATACAAGGGACTGATATTATTATGGACTGATATAAGGGAAATGCATTCTGGGAAAGGTAGTTTTTCCGCTAAAGATGGCGACATTGCCCTGAAACACTTTTGTCAGCTCAAAAATACATTCATGGTAAACTTAAAATACAGCCTTTTAAAAGAGTAAGGAGGAAAATCGTCTAAGAGTTTAAGTGTCAGTTCCACTGAAAAATTGAAAGGATACGGAACTAGGTGCTTCATGGTTTGGGGCTCTGTTGGTAAAATTCCTTATTTACCCTAATAGCTGTGCAAAGTTTTTACGGCAGTTGGATGACAAAAAGCTACCTATAAGAGCACACAAGTCACTTTAAAATCCTTAAAATACCACCTAATAGCTGTGCAGTTTTTGGCGAAGAGCTTTACAGCAGCTAAATATGGTAATTTCACCCTCAGTGTGAAGTGAAGTTTTTTGGTAGAGCAAACCAAAAGTGCTGCTGTAATAGAAACGTTTGTCTAAATTGAAGTACTTAGGGGAGCTATTATGAATTTGAGTGAAGGGACAGCCTCTAGTTAAAAACCATTTACCGCTGACAGTGCATCTCTGCGGGTTCAAAAAGGCCAACTCGCAACTTTGCGGTGTGGCTTCGTCCTGAGAATGTTACAATCCCCTAGCAACAAGTATCACAACTCTATAATGACAACACTCACTAAATCCCAGTGCTTTATAATAAAGCTGAGTATAAACTCTAAACTTTAGAAATGATGTATGTACTTCCTGTCTAGATAAGAGAATCTTTCTAATAGAGATGGTGATAATAATTAAGAGTAAGAAGTAGAAAGACGAAAATAAGATATGTGAGTTTGTAAAAATTCTGTCTTGTTAGATCTGTTAAGAAATCTTTAGGTGTTTGCTAAGTTAAATATATGCTAATGGTAGCCCTATATAAGTTTGTAAAATAGATCTATAGAGTTCCTTTAAGAATATAAGCTTGTAAGAAGTATCTAAGGTAGTCTTAAGACATGTAGTAATAAGCTTGTAAGATGCTAGTTGTAAATGTAAGTTTAAATAAGAAATAAGATGGAATGAATATAAGTATATGAGAATTAATAAGAAATATATTTGCTAAAGTAGTTCTATAGTTTCATTAAAGTATAAATAAGTAGATGTTAATATGTTATATGTGAGTTTGTAAAAATATGTAAATGTTGAGTGAGTTTATGCTTAAGCACATGTTATGTGGGTTTGTAAAATGTAAATGTTAAGTGTGAGTCTATTAATGTATATGGTGAAAACACCTGAGACACAGGAGATAGTGTCCTAGTAGACTGCAAAGTAGGCAGTCTGAATGGTTTCAAAAGCTCCAGAAGCCGCTAAGAAGCTAAGAATGGCGGACGCCAGAACCAGCACAAGGCATCTGCAGCTGAGATCCATGGAATATCAATGCAGCACAGAAAAACCTGAGCTAACAGCAAAAATGGTGCGGTTTAAAATATTACTATAACTAAAAAGGTCTGTCTGTGAGAACAAAAGTTGCAGAGACACTTGTTTGAACAAAAATTATTAACTGCAAAAAGTTTTGGTTGAAAAATGTCTCTTCATATTTGGAAGTGAAAGCCTGATACCAGAATTTATTTCTTGTTTGAACTTTTTGAACTTAAAATGAGATAAATTACAAAAACATTTTGGTTATGGATTTCTCATATTTGGAAGGCTAGTACCAGAATTTATCATTTGAATTTTAAGACTTAAATGAAACAAACCATAGAGATTTCATTGCAATGGGACAGTTTTGAGTAATGACCTAGGAACGGTTTTCTGGAATTGGGTTAAAAATGGAACTGTTTAAACGAAGAAATGTATTTCTACTTAGAATCAAGATGCAATTTTGTGTATGCATATATGCTTTATTTATTGGTGATTCATGAATTGTTTTGTGGAACTGTTTATGTAAGAATGGAATTACTTATGGAACTGGTTTTGTGTTACAAATGGAACTGTTTAAACAGAAAAGTTTGGGTTTTCTAATTAGGCTTGAGATTTTGCTTAAAATTATAAAGAAAAGGGAGAGTTAATATTCCTTAGTCTATTTAATTTAAATTGTTGTTTGAGTGGATTAATGTCATGTTTTGTTAGTAAGAAATGCAAACGGGGTATACTAAGAGACTACTTTTAAAGTGTGTAAAGAGTTTTATTAAGAAACTGCTTTTGGATGTTTTGCTAAAAGTTTTCAAAGTGTTAATGGTTAGATCGAAAATATTGCTTTTCAATATGGGTTTGTAGGAATTGTATAAGTTTGGGTTCCTCTAACTAGGCTTGAGTTTTTGTTTAAAAATTATAAAGAAAAGGAGGAGCTATGAGATTGAATTATATTCGCAGAAACCTATTGATATTAATGCACCCTGGTTTTGTGGAGTTGAGGAAATGTTTAAGTTTGATGTGAATACATCGAAGTTTTTCCTATGTTCTGTTAACAAGAAAATTCAAATGACTGAGTTAAAGTTGTAAGACGGAAAAAATTGTTAACTATATATAGCACCATATATGCTAATTCAAATGGTTCTGTTAAGAGTTTGCTTTGAGTTGTAAGATTGAGAGAATTGTGACTATATATAGCAATATTTATGTTAACCTGTTAATGGTAATGATGAAGCTAAGGGATTCTTTAAGTTTGTAGTCACCTTAAGAGTTTTTGGTTTAGAAAGGGCTTGAGGCAGCTAAGACTGATGTGGTCACCTTGGACCTAATTCAAAAGAGAAATGTCATCTTTATCATCCTCTACTCCCATACTGGGAGGTGTATCAGCTATGAAGATTGCTGTAAGCCATTAATAGTTATTTTTTTATAAATAAAGAAGAGGGGGCCTGTGGGAGCCCGTTCTTGGGTTCCCCGTGGCTTTACCCAGCAGGTCCGAATAGAGGATGATCAGGACCACGGGCCTGAGTGCAGGTGTCTGAGATGGTCTGCACTTGGCTCTGCTGGGGAGGAGGTCTTTTGCTCCACCCCTTGGCATCTCTGTAAAAACCCTGGGCCAGAGACATTCGGGGCCCATTGGAATAGGTTCAAGGCCCTCTCGAGGCTATCCTTTATTTTCTATCTGTTTATCTCCGATATATTCTCTGCTATAAATCCTTCTATCTAATATTTCCTGCTGATCGCACTCAAGAAAACTCTGGGAAGCTGTGGGGGTGGTGGGTAAACACCCCACACTCATGGGACCATGTTGAT
>NC_051082.1:46026477-46064919 GCF_004664715.2 Peromyscus leucopus
ATTCACAGTGTTGCTGGGGCAAGCAAAGCAGTAAGGAACAGCTTCACCCAGGCACCTGTGAAATCACATCAATCAACATTAAAAGTCCTGTCCCCTGGCCAGCCAACCTCAAAGGCTGGCCATTCAGAGGAACAGATGATGATCCATTTTTTTTTCTTGACTTCAAGAGAGGCATTGTGAGCCCGACTGAGGACATCCTTCCAGTTATCTAAAGTCAAACTTAGGGGGGTAGTTAGTTGTTGCCCCATATGGAGAGAGAAAGGTAGAGGCAAAAGACAGACTCAAAAAAAAAAAAAAAAACAAAGAGGACAAGGACAGACACAGTTCACGTGGTAGTTGATTCAGCTACAAAACAAAAACACAAAATCAAAAGCACAAATTCAAATGGGAGTGGCTGCGAACAGCCTTGCTCTCCCCAGGGAAGGAGAGACTCATCTCCTTCTTCAGATCATTCTGGAGGAGACCTCCAGAGTGGGGACCCAGGGACCATTGACCACGTCTGCTCTCCCACACAAGTCCCAGACACAAGTCCTACACACTTCTGCAGGCACCAAATACAAATGCCAAATCAACCAGACAAAAGACAAGACACAATAACATAAAACATAGATCGAGCTCGTGTTTACCTCCAACTGGCAGAGTGGAGGTCCAGGGGGTACCCCAATCTTGGTGGAACCTCTAATGTTGGACCCCAAAATTTAGGGTCTCAAGTGGGCACCCCAAGAACTCAGACTCCAGTCCAGTTGATGCAATAGCAGGAGGATTTATTAAACTTCTGTGCAGAAGGGCTCCTCTGCTACCAAGAGCAAGAGTCACCATCAGGGGAGAAGCAGCCGTTCTTGTTTTACTTACATTTTTTGGTGGAGCGGCCACCACAGCTCCAGACTCATTATAATATCTTTTCCAAACTTGCTCCAAGTCAGAGGGTGAAACCCTGGGCCGTTAATCACCAACCAGGGGCATTTCTCCTCCACAAATTGGAAGAATTTTGTCAGATCCTTTTTCTTAACTCTTATTTCTCTCTCCCTAAGGTTGCCTTTCATCTCTTTAACAAAAAGAGCCTCTTTAGACCAATTCTTGCCCATGGTTTTATGGGACGACTGTACTTACCTCAAGACTTCCCGTGTTGCACGAGTGATGCGGTCCGGGCGTCTCTACCCCGTGTGATCTGGAGCTCCATCGTTATTCATCGTCCGGTAGGTCACCGTGACTCGAGGCCCACATTTGGGCGGCACTTGACCCATCCAGCAGGCCAGGTTATTAGGTAGGACCCGAGGAGGCACCTCCTGAAAAACCAATGGGGGCAAGAGAGAAAGGAGACCAGGCACATAAAGAAAAACAGAGTCAGTCTGAGTCGCGTCAAGGTCTCGTTTATTGCAAGAGGAAGTAGGCTTATATACACTGATGTATAGGAGAAGTGTATAGGGGAAGGGGGGGATGGAAAGTTTCTGAAGAATAGAAGAATAGGATCATGGTGAGGTCTCTTCTGAAGAATAGGATCAGGGCAAGGTCTCTTTGGTCCAAAGCTTGTGCAACCGACCAACCTGAACATGTTCAAGGAAGTTATTCTAAAAGCACATTTCGTGGGTTTTTTTTCCCGGGAACAGGTGTTTTTGTAAGTTAGTAACAGTTGTCAAGGGTGTAGTTATGCCAGATCATCCAAGCAAGAAAGGTCAAGGTGCAGTCATCCATATTTTGGTTCCCAACAGGGAAGGGTTTTTGTCTTTCAGGGAATGAAGGTTAAGGATTCTGAAGAATACTACACAAATGAGACATCTGAAGAAAAAGGACAAATCATTAAGAAAAAATGTTCCAAGAAAGAATAACTTAGTATATTGGTATATGACATATAAAAATCTAAATGTTTGTTTCTGCTCTTCTCTACAGACACATGACACAAATGGTCTTTATGTAGTCTGAGTTCAATTAAAAATAAAAGCTGGCTTTGGAGTTGGAGAATGGCTTACTCCTTCTGTAAACCCAAGCATGTTTGTTAAATGAAAATCCAAAATCTCTGTATCATGTCAGAAGAGACATCTGATATGGGACAGAAGTAAACCAAAAGCCACTAAGCTCATAATTCTTTCATTCTATTTTTGAATCTTTAAAACTTTTGTGAAGGTATGAATTTTATATCAGAATTTATAAGACTTATATATATATAAATATATATTAACGTTTGTCATAATATTAATAGTCATTTAGAGTACTAATTATTTTTAGGAAAAAGGCTTCATCTAGCTGCCTCTACATGTTTTTGTGTTGGAGTCTCTATCAGTTTCCTGCAGGGAATCATGACCACACCTAACAGCAAATTTGAAGTCTGCATAAAATAAAAATGGGGCCCCACAATGATGATTCCACCTGTATGATAATAAATACCACTAGGCTGACAAACATCACCCAAAGATCAGCTTTGGACTACAAACTGCTCAGAACAATTTCGAAATGGCTAGCTGAGATGATCTAGCCCCATAGACTATTCGAGTGAGGACTTGAGATAAGCCCTGCACTTTTGCATATGCAGAGATTGGACATCAAATGATACAGCTACCTCTCCCAGGACTTGACAATTAACCCAAAATTTTTCTTCACAGCATCCCCTAAAGATGCCTTCAACTCCAAACATCAGTAAGTAATTAAGAACATGCAGCCCACATTCCCAAGAGGTGGGGCTGGTGGCTTTTGGTCATTCTGTGGGTTTAGGATAACTGTCATTATTTAGGATGGTTGGTTACAAGTTGTTATTATCAATGATCAGGAAAAAGGCTAAACAAAGGAGATAGATTTAAAGTTCTTGTTTGAAAAAAAGAAAAAGAAAAAAGAGGATGTAGATAAGAGGTAGACTGTTGAATCTACTCTGAAAAGCAAAAAGGAAGGCTGTAAATATGATAAAGATAAAAAGGTAGATTATAAAATCTACTTTTAAAAGGCATCTAATAGTTTTAAATATTTTACATTGGATTTGATTTTTGTATAATGTATAGAAATTATGTATGTTGATAACATTTTGAGATTGATTTTGTTAGAATATATTGTACATATATTTCCAATCTTGTTCAAGGTATTGTACCTATACAGTTCATTTAACTGTGTAATGCCATTTGCTAATCCTTGAAAGTTATTGTTACTAACTAAATAGGATATAAAGAAATGAAAATAGTGGTTAGCACTCTTGGGCATATACCCAAGGAATGCTCAAACTTACCACAAGGACTCATGCTCAAGTGTGTTCATATCAGCATTATTCATAAATAGCAAGAACCTGGAAACAACCTAGATGCCCCTCAACTGAAGAATGGATAAAGAAAATGTGGTACATACACACAATGGAGTACTACTCAGCAGTAAAAAACAATGATATCATGAAATTTGCAGGCAAATGTATGGAACTAGAAAATATCAACCTGAGTGAGGTAATCCAGTCTCAGAAGGACATAGTATGTACACACTCATAAGTGAATACTAAATGTGATGGAAGGGATGGTCAGACTGCAACCCACAGCTTCAGAGAGGCTAGCTAACAAAAAAAGGGGATGAGAACATAGGGAAATGGGAGGGTCAAGCTGGAAGAGGGACAGAGTGGGAAGGCAGGGAGGGAGATACCATGATAGATGAGGACATCATGGGAATAGGAAGAGGCAGGGTGCTGAGGATACTCTCAGGAATTCACAAGGAAGACCCCACCTTGGACTGCTGGCAGTTGTCCAGAGGGTGCCTGTATTGGTCTACTCTGGTGACCGGTCTAGCGAATAACCTGTCATCATAGAGCCTTTGTCCAGTGACTGATGGAGGCAGATGCAGAGATCCACAGGCAGGCACTAGGCTGAGCTCCAGGAATCCAATCGTTGAGAGAGAGGAGGGATTCTACAGGTAGGGGACATTGAGATCATGATGGGAAGACGTGCAGAGATGACCAGGCAACCCAGTGGAAGCCCATGAACTGTAGACTAGTGACTGTGGAGCCCTGATTGTAGTGAAATAGGCCCTCTGGATATGGAAGACAGTTGTTTGGCTCGAACAGTTTGGGGGGCACCCAGGCAGGGAGATAAGGATCCATACCAGGTGCATGGGCAGGCTTTTGGGAATCTGGTGCCTGTGGTTTGATGCCTTGTGCAGCCTTGGTGCAGTGAGAAGGGGCTCGGACCTGCCTAGGCTCAGTATGCCGGCCTTGACTGACTCCCCATGGGAGACCTTAATTTTGGGGATGTAGGGATGTGGGGTGACTTGGGAGAGAGCACTTGGGGCGGGAGGAGGTAGGCAGTAGGATCTTTGGGTGGTATATAGAGTGAGTAGAAAATTTCTTAATAAAGAAAAATGAAAAAAAGAAAATTAATGGTTAGTCATTACAATTGAACTTGTAGTCATATTAGGTATGTTTTCAAGGTCAAGAAGAGATATAGTTTAGATAGGCAGGTCATCTTCAAACCCTTCAGATATCTTCAGAATATGGCATTTAAGATGTTTTAATGACATAGATTTTTCTTTTTATTTTTTTAATGACTATGAGACTTGTCAACTCCTGGCAGCACCAATCAACTTCAGAGAAAATGATGGGCATTGAAGAAATTCCATATGAAGTTAACTTTCACTGTGGCAAAAGTTAGCCACTAGGCAAGAAAGTGCCCTCAATTTGACTGCTGACAGTATGCTGTCCAAAATGGACAAGCAGGACACAAAACAAATGACTGCTGATCCTTGCCAAGACAAGGCAGGAAGTCTCTTTAGAAAATCCTGCTTCACAAATGAGTCTGTCAGATATGCTAAGCCTGTAGGCTGAAGATGATACCTGAAAGTTGCAGAGAAACCTCAGGTGACTGTCCAGGCAGCTGGCTGTTTCTGTCACATTTTTTGGAAATTGCTTGTTTGTACCTCCTGTTTTACTAGGTAATATTATTCCCTTCTCGGGTATCTGAGGGAGTTGAAGATTAAATCACTGTAGTTACAGTTTTCCTTGTCAACAATTCAGAAAAGAAACTCATTGAGAGGTGTTAAGTGTTTAAGTTTGAAAGACATCAAAAGATAAATTTTGGTGGTTAATATAAGTTAGGATAGAAAGTGAATTAGGTACATTTTGAACTCACCAAAACACGATTGATAATGGAATCTTTTCTCTGAATTTGTCAAATGCAAATGGACTAACATTATTGATGTATTTATTGCTTGTATATATTGTATATAGTTACTGTACTTATTGCATATAGTTTTTCTTATTAGTTATAGCTTTTTTATTATTTGGACAAGAAAAGGGGAAATGTGTTGATATTTTATCTGTGTCTCCTAATAAAGATTATCTGAGGATCAGAGGAAAATGCCAGCCACTAAAGTAAACATAGAGGTCAGGCAGTGGTAGCCCACACCTTTAATCCTATCCCTCAGGAGGCACAGATCAGACTGGATCTCTATGAGTTCAAGACTACACTAAGAACAGAGACAGGAACAGTGGTACACACCTTAAATTCTCAAAACTAACCATAAATGTCTAGGGGTCTGTACAGAGAGACAGGAAGTGATGTAGCTGAGTGGAGAGGAAATGAGATGGCAGAACAGAAAGGCATATAGTTGTGGGTATAGAGGAAGTACGTCTCTTTGGTGGAGGATCTCCAATTAAGTAAGTATGTGACTGGCTTCTTTCTGCTCCCTCAGTTTTTTTTTTTATTATTTTACAACACCATTCAGTTCAACATAATAGCCTCAAATTCCCCTGTTCTCCCCCTCTCGCCCCCCTCCCCCGGCCCACCCCCATTCCCACCTCCTCCAGATCAAGGTCTCCCCCGAGGACCGGGGTCGACCTGGTAGAATCAGTCCAGGCAGGTCCATTCCCCGCCTCCCAGACCGAGCCAAGTGTCCCTGCATAAGTCCCAGGATTCAAACAGCCAACTCATGCAACGAGCCCAGGACCCGGCACCAATGCACAGCTGCCTCCCAAACAGATCAAGCCAAATGACTGTCTCACGCATTCAGGCTCCCTCAGTTTTTAACTCCAATTTCTGGCTCAAGGTTTTTTATTAATAAGACCTATTAAGATTCATGTTATGGAAAGATCTGGGAGGATTTGGAGGAGAGTAATTAATATGATCAAAATACACTGTATGAAGCTCTCACAGAATGTAAAAATATACTTTGTTGGGTTTTTAAAAGAGATATTAATTTATATTTTCAATGTAACGATATTGTAGAATATTGGAGCTAAAATACAGGATACCAGTTTTACAATTAGAGTTGTTACAATAGTTTACATTTTTGTTAAAAACTTACTGATCAAATAACAGAGATATGGTTACTCTTAAAAGAACTTAAAGGAAATTGATGGAGACAACCAGATGTGGATCAACATGGTCCCATGAGGACCAGAGGAGGTCAATTTCTTATTCTGTCAACTAATTTAGTCAATTCCTTTACATTCTATGGTGCTCTGTATTGACACTGAGAAAGGTGAATGGATGTACTGGATCCTTAACCATGGATCAAGGCCAGTCAATTAAGCCACATTTTCAACTGGGTTTTATTCATGAAGTAAATTAAAGATTCCAATGTTCTTACATATTATCTTCTTGAAGAACACAGTGGAAGTCTTTGAGGGAAAGTCACACTCCAGTTATGATCGCATCCCGTGGTATAACCTTTAGAACAATGGGTTTTGCTGGTTGAAGAAGTAGTTGTCTGTCTAATTTCATTGGTATCTGCAACAGTGGAAGAAAATATTGAGAATCAATGAGTGAACCAACAACAACCCCTAAAGGAATGTAATAAACCTTCCAGGATGATGATGCTTTGCAGATACAGATAAGCTTTATTTAAGGTCATGTGCTTTGACTACCTTTTTCTCCAAGCTGTGTCAATTAGATGTTGAAAACATGCTTCCAAATTTGGATAAGGTAAAATATTTGCTGAGACTCTACTGTATACAGGGCCTAAGATGAAGTCATGTTGGTTTATGTTATTTCTGTTCTGTGCTAAGAGTAAAACAGATAAGTTTAATTTCTGTTTTATTATTGTCAAGACATGGTCTCACTGTGTATCTGTGGCTGTCCTGCAACTCACTATGTGGACTAGATTGGCCTTGAACTCACAGAGATCCAACTGCCTCTGCCTCCTGAGTGCTGGGATTAAATGAATGTACCACGGAGCCCAGTGAGTTTAACATATTTGAGCCTGATTCTTAGTTATTATGTCATGTTGTTTGGTTTACATTTTGAAAAGTAACACTTGGTTTGATGAAACATGCAAGTTTAACCCTGAAAGGATACATTTCACCCCTATGAAAACTCATCTCCTAAATCATATGTCACCAATACAATTAAGCCCATTCAGGGCAAGTCTTTAGGAGGACAGACATTTGCTTTCTTTTCCAGTATCTATTATTGGCTTCCACAGATGGGTTGAATGAAGAATTTTGAGTCCTACACTGTTTTTCATGATGCCCAGGCTCATGCTATTCAGTGATGGAGGGGTAGTGTCTCCAATGGAGTAATCTTCTGGTCACAGGGGAAAGGAGGGGACTGAAGTTTCATGGAGATAGAGAAGGGTCAAACTTAATATGACTGGAACTTTGTCAGAGCATTTGCCCCTTCATAGTTGTGTCATTGACGCTCAAACTTGAATTTGCTTTGTCTATCTAAATCCCTATAAATGCTTATGATTTAAATGCTTTAGTGAGAAAGTAGTAAAGTAAGTGAGGTTGTGTGTGGGTAAAGCTATACAACTGTCTTAAATCAGAAATCACAGAATAAACATTGTCATCCCTCTATTAATCCAGAAATAAATCTAGTTGACAAACAGAAGCTATATTCTAAATACACAAGTCCCATAAACTTTACCGATCCCTTTGTGTGAAACAAGAACAAGTTGTTCAGGAAAATGTAAATGCTTTCTCTAAATGTACCATCTACTTCTTTTAAAATTTTAAGTAGTATATATGTGTTTTCCTAGAATGCATAAAATAGATGTACATAAAATACATACACAAGTGTTATCTATTAATTTTTTAATTAGTTTAATATTTTATGGAAGAATATTATAACTGTAAGCTATACTTCAAAACATTTACCAAAGGCTTTCAATGCAGAACCTTTTCAGAAAAAAAAAACCTTTTGAGGATTGTGGAAGAATGATATGAGGTGATATACAAAAGACAGGGGATGTCCTTTAATACTGAGAGAAAAAAATAAAACTAAACTGGAGGCTTTAATCACAAAGTATTAGCATAGGTGATAAAGATGACCCATAGAAGTCAATGGTGGAGTATAAAGAGATGTGGAATTAAATGCAGGAGGAAGACTCATGGGGAATGAATAAGAACTTGAAGTATGAGAGCAGAATATGATGGGGGAAATGGTACATGATTTATGTAAATGTGACAGCTACCTCTTTTTGCCTCAGAGCTCCAGACAAGAGATTCAGAACTATCAAGATGCCCCATAAGTTTGGAGTTCATCATAACCAGCAACTTCTTAAAGACTTTTAATTTCATGTTGCCTGCACATGTGTATGTATACCACATGTGTGAGGTCTCAAGAAAAGCCAGAGAAGGACATCAGAGGCCCTGGAACTGGAGTTACAATTGGTTGTGAGTCACCTTGTTATTGCTGGGAACTGAACTCAGGTCCTTTGTAAGAACAGCTAGTACTCTTAACCAATGAGCCATCTCTTGAGTCCCAGCAATTGTGTTTTAAAATAATGATAATCAACTTGGCACCACATGGGAAGTCAGAGATGAACTTTTAAAAGCATACTCTGTGTAAATTATTTTATAATTTTAGAAATGCACAGGCATCATGAATTTCTGCTTTTGTTTTTATATGGGATGCCATGTAGGCCATTCTGGCTTCAAATTCACTAAGTGGCCATGAATTACTTGAATTTCTAACCCTCTTGCCTCCCCCTATTGAGTGCAGGGATTCCAGATATTCATCACCACTGCTACTTCATGTTCTTCTGAGGATTGGAACCAGCTAGGTAAGAATTTTCCAACTGACAAACATTCCTGAACCCATTATGACTTGTTACTCTACAGCCAGTGGTTGGCAAGACTGTCAAAGGAGGGCTTCTGTGAGTGCCTGAAGAAGAATACACCACTCAATAAACATGAAGACATGGCCACTGCACGTCTTGATGGCATGTGACATATCCAATCTCCAATGGACATGACTGGATCTTCAAACAGAATGCATGTAATCCTGTCGTATTGGCCTACACTAACTCTTCATAATGCTACACTTGTGCTCTATATTGATACAGAACCAAAAGCACCTCAGCTCTTGCCTGGATGCAAATAACTCATTTGGTCATCAAACAAATTAGCAAACTTCAAACAAGCAGATTCATTTTTACAAACATAACCTTCAGCTGAAAAAAAACTGTCTCCCACAAAACATCATTTACAGAGATAGTCTTCCCCTCACCTGTGTTTCTTTACAAGGCTGGAAGGAGAAGTTTTGCAGCACTTTAGCGAGAGCAAGTTTCATGATCATGAATGTAAACCTCATGCCAAGGCAGTTCCTGGGTCCGATACCAAAGGGCAGGTATACATAAGGATTGATGTTGCCCTTGTTCTCCTTGCTGAACCTGGAGACACAGAGTAATGATAAGTCAACAAAAGGTAGAAGCATAAGAGCTACTTACATGTGTTTGCCTTTAGACATCTAACTGGTAACATGCAGGTAGTTTGGGAAAATTTCATTGAACTTCTGCTTCCAGGTATTCAGCTGTGAGAAATTGTACACTAAAGGTCCTGTCCATCTCCCTTGCCCTGTAAGAGTTTCCACATGGTTGATAAGACAACTTCTGTTTGAAAGACTATTCATCCTCTGTGTGCACTAGTGTAATTGTGGTATAATGGGGTAGGGGTAACCAACCACTGTCTGATTGGATTTCAATTCCAATTTACAAAGGGAATTAATGCCGGGTACTGTAAATCTGGTCAAAATCTAATGGCTATGGAGGTCTAGGGGTGAATATACTACTTCTATTTTGCTAAGTGGACATGGTATCAAACTGTCTTCCAAATACTATGTTTACATACAAAAATTAGTGCTGCTCTCAGCCTTGATCAGAGAAGCTTCTGATTGCTGTGGGAGACAGTTAACGCTGAGACTACATAACTGGTCAAAATGCTGGAAATGAGAGATGATAGATTGCTCAGCACTTAATAGGACATCTATATCATCCCCAGCAAGGCTCTGGAAACATCTCAGAAGAGGGGGCAGAATAACATAAAAGCAAGGGAATGGAAGGGTGCTGTGAAAAAGCACTATCTGAACATGACACAGCCATTTTACTCATGTACATTCAGGAGCTGTAGTTGCCTA
The DNA here is from genome assembly GCF_004664715.2 of Peromyscus leucopus. Classification (NCBI taxonomy): domain Eukaryota; kingdom Metazoa; phylum Chordata; class Mammalia; order Rodentia; family Cricetidae; genus Peromyscus; species Peromyscus leucopus. The sequence continues at coordinate 46,036,788 of NC_051082.1, forward strand.
TACAAGACTAGACCCATGTTGATACATTCCATCATGGATGTGGGAGGGAGCTCATGAGGTTCCATCTCCCTAAAGAGCTGCTGACAAATAATGGTTTCTGGGGGTGGGGGTAGTTTCTCTTCAATGATGTCGCTACTGGTGAGTTGAACATTCTCCAGTAAATAACTCCTATACCTGCTACTCTTGTGCAAGCAACCCTAATTAAACTTATGAGTCATAAGAAAATAGGAACATATGAAAACAGGAGGAAGACTTGATGAGGACATGCAGGGATTCACCATTGTGGGAGGGAGAAGAGACAGGGTAATGTGAAGTGAAAATGACCAAAATACATTATCCACGCATGTAATTGTCAAAGAATAAAAAGAAAAGAGGGAGGATAGATCTCTAAACTCTAAAAGTTCATTCAAGATAATGCTGGGTCCATTGCTGAAAAGCATGTGCCAGTTAGACTGAAGGAAAATGGGTTCCTGTCTCACACTTAAGATGGTCATTTGCTATTTGAGGTAGAAGAAAAACACTCTGTATTTAAATTCTCATATTTTCTTCACAGTCTCTCTTCTTTTTTTTCCTTTTCTCTGCCATTCTCACAGAATGCAAATGGATGCAAAATGATGTTTAGATCATCTTCCCATAAGAGACATCATAGCATATATAAGCAAACATGGCTCAGGGTGGGTTTACACTCCGGGGATTCTGGTACCTTTCAGGGCAGAATTCCTCAGGCTCTGACCAGTACTGTGGGTCATGGTGAAGAGCATAAATTGGTGTTATCACTGTGGAACCTTTGGGAATAAACACACCATCCATTTCAGCACCTTGTTTACAGACCCGCATAAGTCTGTTAGCAATTGGGTATAATCTGAGAGTTTCATTCAACACCATGTCGAGGTACTCAATCTCCATCAGTTTATCATAGTTGGGAGACTCCTAGGAAGAAAGAAAAAGATTTGTGCTGGGATTTTACATTAACTTTTAATAGGTCTGAATTGTACTGTTGAGTTCTCAGTAGCTCCAATGCTGAACTCAGCATTGAAAACATCCTAGGCACTCACAAAACATTTCATAAGGTTTTTAAATTATTTTATTTTATGTGTTTATAGGTTTTCCTAACATATGTGTTTTGTGCACCATGTGAGTGCAGTGCCCACACAAGTCAAAAGAGGGTGTCAGATCCCTTTTAACTAGCATTACAGATGGCTGAGAACTTCCATTTGGGGACTGAGAATCAAAGCTGGATGGATCTTCTAAAAGAGAAGCTAGTGCTCTTAACTATTTAGCCATCTATCCAAGCCTTTGCAAAGTGATTAAAATGATCCTGGAGGTGATGGTTTTAATCTCATCACTCAGGAAGCAGAGTCAAGCAGATCTCTGTGAGTTCAAGGCCAGCCTGGTCTACAGAGGGAGATCCAGGACATGTACCCCAACAACACAGAGAAACCCTAACTCGGGAAAAAATAACAAACAAACAAACAAACAAAACCCCATAAAAACAAAGTGATTAGAATAACTATTACTTAAGGCTTAAAGATGTCTCAGTTTGTGAACTGTCTACTATGCAAGCCTGAGTTTAGATACACATCATTCATGAAGTCAGACACAGTTGCACACATCTATAATCCCAGCAGAATGGTGGGGACACAGAGTAAATGCATGACTGGGCAGACTGCCTAACAAACTGATGTGCTCCAGATCCAGTGAGAAAGCATGTTGTAAAACATGGTGGAGAGTGATTTAGAAAAATACCCAGTGTAGGTCTAGGTTACACACACACACACACACACACACACACACACACACACACACACCACTGAGGGTGATCCGTGTCTCCTTTTCCCTCCTCCTCCAAGCACCATCCATTCACCTTATTGGGCAGAGCCACATCAATCTCCTCCTGCAGTGTCTTCTGGTTATCAGGATGAGTGGCCAGTAAATACAGGGCAAAGGCAATCGTGTTGCTGGTGGTTTCGTAGCCACCAAAAATAAAGATAATTGACTGGGCTATGATCTCCATGTCAGACAGAGCTGAAAGTAAGAAAATATTTCAGGAAAGTCAGGTCAGGTTGGACCATCACAGAAGAGATAAGGAGAAAATAAAATGAGGCTCCTGTTTCCGTAGAGATAAATATGGAGAAATCATTTGGTCACCCTGGAGCTGTTAGCACTCTGACATCCGTGGAACACAGTCAGAGAAGAGGAAGATTGCTTCAGCCGGGATGTCCCCTGGTTTATGCTCTGGTCCTCATCAACCTCAGTGGGCAACTTCACGACATGTAATTTATTCTCTTTATAAAATTTGTTTTTATTTTTATTTATGTGCATTTGTGTCTGTCTGGACAGGGGCCATGTGTGTGAGAGATGCCCTTAGAGTTCAGAAGAGGCATTTGATCCCCTAGAGATGGAGGATCAGAAGGTTGTGAGTTTAGAGATAAGTGCTCGGAACTCAACTCTAGTCCTTTGCTAGAACTTAAGGGTTTTCTTTTTGTTTTTTGTTTTTGTTTTGTTTTTGTGTGTGTGTGTGCTCACATATGTATACAAGTGCCCATAGAGGGCAGAAGATGCCATTGAGGCCCATAGAGCTGGAGTTACAAGCAGTTGTATACCTTTTCCATGAGTGCTATGATTTTATTGTTGGCAATTTTTTTCCAATTAGTGTAAGCACTTGCTACTAAATTGAAACTGGACTATAAACTCAAAATCAGTGGGTATTTTTTAAATTAGTATCTATTTAGCAATCAAAATTGACACAGAAGAACTAAGAATATGTAGCTCAGTAGGTGGAGAACTTGCCTAGCATGCTTGAAGCCATGGGTTCAATCCCCAGGACTATATAAACTAGGCATGGTAGCACAGATGTTAAAAGGTAATTCTTAGATACTCCATGAATGTGAGGTCAGCCTGGGCTACATGAGATCCAACCCACAAGGTTGAGGAGGTATACAAGTATTTGAAGTTAGCTGAATACATGAAAGGATTTCAAGTGGACAAACTGGAGAAAATTTGAAACATAAAATATATGATGACTTTAAAAAGCAAATTTGGGGACCTAGAAGATCACATTGTTATATAAAAGCAATTGTATGTACTAGAAATAAGCAAATATATAAGAATGGAAGAATCCCTTTACATTAGCTACTGAGGAACACATGTAGATTAAAGTCTGAAAATTAGCAACCGTGATAGTAATAATGGTTTTAAATTAAAATATGATCATAGCTGTGAGGCTCTAGAGATATCTCAATGGATAAGAACATATGCTGCATAAGAATGAAGACCTGAGTTTGAATCCTCAGTCACCATGTAAAAAGGCAAGTGTGCTAACACACACCTGTAACACTAACTGTGTGGATTACAGGGACCTTCTCACTGTCAACCACCTCCAGGTCTAATAAGAGACACTGTGTGGAGGAAATAGGGCAGAGAGTGGTTGAGGAAGACACTTGGTGCCTTCCTCTGGTGTTCACACAGCCATGGGGTGTATACATGTGCACATACGTGCATATGCTACCTGAAGAATATAAAAATCTATAAGTGATTTTTGTGTGTAAAAAAAATCAAAAGAACCAGTGTGTTTGTACAGAGACTTTCCTCAGATGTCACTTATTCAATACACAAAGAAAAGTAAATCTTTAGCACAGATTAAGGTAGAGAACACATGTACAGCAGGGGCTGTAAGAAAACACCAGCACCATTTGGGTACATGCCTCCTGACTGGATGTTTGGAGTCAGATGTCTAGGCAGAGTTCCTAGTCAGTGTGCTGGGAAAGACCTAGGTAACACACAGAGACCACTGAAGATTCCATCATGGCTAACTTTCATGTTTGGAACACACTTGTACCCCTGTGCTTCTAGAAAATTCCCTGGAGACAATAGCCATGTCATCTTTTCATCAACTCCACAGAGGTATTCTTCTGATAGAAAGCCTTCCCGTACATTTTCTGAGAGATCTGACTGCTCTCTGAGAGTTTCCTTGTCCATAGTGCAGAGAGTCCTTGTTTACCTTTATGAGACTCTTTGTCTTTGGAATTGTTACGAGTGTTCATCATCAGCTGAAGAAAATCCACTTGGTGCTAGAAGCAGAAAGAGAAGTTGATAAAACAGAAGCCTCTCATTCCTAGTTTTAAGACTTATATGCCTTTCTGCTTCCTGCCATCACTTCCTGAGATTAATGGCATGTGTCTTTCCAAAGCAAGACCTGAGATCTCAAGTGCTTGGAATAATGGTGTGTGTCACCATGCCTGGCTATTTCCAGTGTGGCCTTGAACTCACAGAGCTCCAGATGGATGTTTGCCTCAGGAATGCTAGGATTAAAGGCATGTGCTACCACTGCCTAACCTCTGTGTTTAATATAGTGGCCTGTTCTGTTCTCTGACACCCAGATAAGTTTATTAGGATACACAATATATCAACCACAGCACACTGCTCACATGTTCACAGCCTAACCTCTCAGGGGACCACCACATTTTACCTTCTGGTTACAATCCAGGCGATTTTCCTTCATTCTGTCCATGAACTTTTTGAAAAATGCTATTGAATCCTTTGAGAATATGGAGACATTTAACATCTCATATATTGGGATGAGGAATGGAAAGAGTACTGGAAAGGATACATAAAAAACAAGATTTACAAAGAGTCCTGCCTCAAGGACCTAGGCCCTAGGACACATCCAGTCCCTGGGAACCCCCACCCATCTCTGCCCCAGTTGCTGGCCAGCAGGGAAGGTTCCTGTGGGCAGGCTTCCCCACCTAAACCCCCATTGGACCCTGCAATCTAAAGACCCATGCCCTACCACAATATCCATCACCCTGTCACACCAGTGGCTTCCTGACTGGACACAGAATCCAGCAGCTCTGACTGGACCAAGAGACCTGATAAGACCAAGAGCAGCTCCCTGAGTCACACAATCAGCTAGCATGGACTGGACCAAGAGCAGCTCTGTGAGATACAGAGTCTGCCAGCTCCAATTAGACCAAGAGCTAAGATTGGACCCAGAGTGGGCCCCTGAGACACAGACACAGAAAGCACAAAGTGGACCAATAGCAGCTAGATCAGACACAGGCACCTCTTGCACCTATTGGAGGAAGAGATTGGTAGATGTCAGTGCAAAAATACATACAACAGCATCAAGAGCAATATGGCATCACCAGAACCCAGCTCTCCTACAACAGCAAGGCCTGAACATCACAATGTACAAGAAGCAGAAGAAAACAACCGTAAAAATAACTTCGTGAAGATGTTAGAGGCCTTTAAAGGGAAAATGAAAATTTTCCTTAAAGAAACTGAGAAAAAGACAAAAAAATGGAAGAAATCAATAAAGAAATACCACTCTTGGGAATATACCCAAAGAATGCTTATTCATACCACAAAGACACATGCTCAACTATGTTCATAACAGCATTTTTGTAATAGCCATAACCTGGAAACAACCTAGATGCCCCTCAAATGAAGAATGGATTAAGAAAATGTGGTACACATACACAATTGAGTACTACTCAGCAGAGAAAAACAATGACGTCATAAGGTTTGCAGGCAAATGGATGGAACTAGTGTAGATGTAACCATTCGTCTTATTAAAATAAGAAACACAGAGCCAATGTAAAAGAGAAAACCGAAAGGTCAGAGCTCAGAGCTAAAATCTTACCTCCTGCAGTGCTCCTAGCTTCCCCGAGAGAGACCTTCTTCCTGTTTGTCTGTCTTTAAATAGTCTTTCTGTTCTGCCTTCTCATTGGTTGTAAACCCAACCACATGACTGCCTCGTCACTGCCTGTAAGTACCGCCCTCCAGGTCTTAAAGGCATATGTCTCCAATACTGGCTGTATCCCTGAACATACAGAAATCTTCCTAGCTCTTCTAACCACCACGCTCTTGCTATGGCTCTAATAGCTCTGACCCCAGGGCAACTTTATTTATTAACATACAATTAAAATCATATTTCAGTACAAATAAAATATCACCACAAACTAGAAAATATCATCCTGAGTGAGGTAACCCAGACCCAGAAAGACAAACATGGAATGTACTCACTCGTAGGTGGATACTAGATGTAAAGCAAAGAATAACCAGACTACAACCCACAGCTCCAGAGAAGCTAGATAACAAGGAAGACCCAAAGAGGGACATGTGGATTGCGCTGGGAAGGAGAAATAGTTAAGAAATCTATGAGTAAACTGGGGATGAGGGGTGGGAATTAGAGGATAGGGGATAGGGGATGAGAACATAAGGGAATGGGATGATTGAGCTGGAACAGGGATGGAGTGGGAAAGCAATGAGAGAGATACCATGATAGAGGGAGACATCATGGGGATAGAGAGAAACCCAGTGCTAGGGAAGTTGCCAGGAATCCCCAAGGATGATCCCAGCTTGGACTACTAAAAATAGTGGAGAGGGTGCTTGAATTGAACTGGCTTACCCCAGTGATCAGACCGGTGAATACCCTAACTGTCATCACAGAGCTTCTCTCTAATGACTGATGGAAGCAGATGCAGAGATTCACAGCGAAATACCAAGCAGAGATCCAGGAACCCAGTCGAAGAGATAGAAGAGGAATTCTATGAGCAAGTGCATCCATCAGGATTTTGATGGGGTAACCTGCAGAGATGACCAAACTAAACTAATGGGAACTCATGACAGTTGGATCAGTGGCTGTGGATCCTGCATGGGACTAGACTAGATCCTTTGCATGGCGAGAGAGTTGTGTAGCTTGATCTGTTTGGAGGGTCCCCGAGGGGCAGGATCAGAATCCATCCCTGGTGCATGAGCAGGTCTTTTGGAGACCACTACCTCTGATGGGACACCTCGTGCAGCCTTGAGGCAGGGGGAAGGGCTTAGACTTGCCTCTACTGGATGTGCCTCCCCATGTGGTAGGATGGGAGGGAAAAGCTGGGGGGACGGAGGAGTGAAGAGGGGAACCTTTGATTGGTGTGTAAAATGAATGAAAAAATTTCTTAATAAACAAAAAAGAATGAAAAGCAAGTTTTAGTGGAAATGCAAGTTTCATTTAGAGAAATCATGAAGCAATCTAAACAATAAGTCACCAAGTCTCCACCAGAAGCCATTTTTTCTGTGGCCTTGCTCACACTGGGTCACCACCATAATGCTTCTTCTGTACTTTGGAGTAGCCAAAGAAACACCTCTGACTCTTGGATTTAACTCTGCTCCTGTAGTTTGTGTGGATCCAAAAACTATAGACAGGGTCGTGACATGGTACAACAACTAAAGCCTAACAACCTGAATTTGATCCCCACATCCCACATTGTGAAAGGAGAGAACCAACTACTGTAAGCAGTCCTCTGATCTCCCCATGTCACACAAACCCCAAAGCAGGTGTTCCTGCACACACACATTCCCATACACAACTAAAGAAATAAATAAAATTTTAAACTAATAAATAAATAAGCAATAAAGAAAGAACAGCCAAGATAGCATTTGTTTTTCTTTTTCTTTCTTTTTTTTTTTTTTTGGTTTTTTCGAGACAGGGTTTCTCTGTGTAGCTTTGCGCCTTTCCTGGAGCTCACTTGGTAGCCCAGGCTGGCCTCGAACTCACAGAGATCCGCCTGGCTCTGCCTCCCGAGTGCTGGGATTAAAGGCGTGCGCCACCACGCCCGGCAGCATTTGTTTTTCAACTGGAATGATACAAACAAAACTAGCACTAGAAACGGTATTTGGAAATTCAAAGCTATGTGCAAATTAATCAATATACTCTTATTAAATAACTAATAGGTCAAAGAACCCCAGAGTATACTGGAACATTTGTTGAGATGTAATTTCAGGGTGCAGTGCTTGCCTAGCATACATGAGATTTGGGGATCTCCTCCAGTGGCAAAAGAATAGAAAATGCATGAGAGACAGTATGAAATGAAGATACATCAAGATCATGTAGAGAAAAGGCACAGGCAGGCTTATGTTGTGGGATAATCTTTCTGTACACTGTGAATATGTAATTGATAGAGAAAGTATTAAAACACTAAATGAAGCACCATTGCTAATTGGACCCAGCACATACTCAAAAAAATACTACAGGGTCTGGAGAGATAGCTCAGCCCTTAGTACTAGTTGCTGTTTCAGAGGACAGAGGTATGATTTCCAGCATGCACATGGCTGTTCTTAACCATCTGTAATGCCAGTTCCAGGGGATTCAGTGCTCTCTTATGGCTTCTGCAGGCGATTCATGCAAGTGGTATGCATATGTCCAGGTAAAACACTCATACACATAAAATAAAAAAATAACTCTTTCAAAAATGTTGAAGAAATTCAGCTATGTAAGAGAGATGATAAAAAAGCAGATATTGAAACATCTAACTTTGTTTTTTCATTGTATTAGAGCTAAGGAAAAGCTGATCAAAACCACAGGTCCAACTCACAGCATATCCAATAAGTGGCAATGATCAAAGTCATGGGAGAGAAAAGCACTGCAGAGCATGGAGAGCCTGGAACTCTCCTACAGTTCTAGAAGACATAGAAAACACTCCAGCTACTTTGGAAAACATATGCTCAGTTGCTTAATATGTTAAAAATAGGGTAACTTCTTGACTCAGCAACAATGACTCTGAATGTGTTCCTCCAAAACATCAAAAAAACTTGAATATAACCTTGTATGCAAATGCTGACAGCAGCAACATTCATAGCAAACATAAAACTAACTTCAAGGTACATCAATGGATGTGGAATATTTCTTTGTCATAGACACAGGAGACAGTGACACTTGCTTCCTTTAATAGTGTGCTAAATGACAGAGACCTGTCACAGAAACCACATAGTCTATGAACCCATTGATGTAAAATACCCAGAATATGTAAATATACAGAAAGTGAATTGGTGGCTACATAGGTCAAGGCTGCTAGAAGGATGATGGTGCAAATGTGCAACATGGCTAGAACTAAGTACTCTGCAGTTGACATTGGTAATGGGCCCTGTGGCCATCAGTCAACGCAGAGTCCTAAGTGATCTAAGTGCTGAGAATAAACGACTGTTGAGTACTGAGCCCTAGATGCAGAATATACACCAACACCCCCATTGCTCAAGGCTCAAGGAACATCATAAAAGAGGGTGTGGGAATAAAGTAAGAGCCAGGGAGGGGTGGTGTAAGGTGCCATATCCTGGACATGGCATGGCCCACTCACGAACTGACCACCTGCATGAAATCATGCAAATAATATTGATCAGCATCCTGGCATGCAGCACTGATTGGACTTACTGGAAAGGGACATAAATTGGGAGAAAGATGTGTTGGGGTGTCTGAGGGAAGAGAGAGGTGAGAGTTAGGGGTAGGTATAATTAAGACAGATTGTATGCAGAGGCAGGGGTAGAGGGATCACTGTGAGTTCAAGGCCAGACTGGTCTACACATCAACTCTCAGGCCAGCTATAAAAACACAGTCTAAAAGAAAAATGAAGTTCTAAAACAGAAGTAAGGGTCTACATACATCTGAATTCACTAAAAATATTAGATTGTGCCTTTAAGGGGGTGAATTATATACCAGTAGAGCTGTTAGTTTTGGTAAGTGTGGAAGAGAAAGGCAGAACTGACTAACATGGCCACAGAGAAGAGCAGTGGGACAAAAGGCAGAAGAACCATCACACATACCTACTGACATGAATAATGGGTTAAAAAAATCAAATCTTATGAGCTTCCTGGCCTTTTCCACAAAAGGGTCCTTTGGGTTGTTGAGGGAATCAACTTTCACACCAAATGACGTGCTTGTAATCACATCCATGCCATAGGCCCCAAACACTCTGAGGAGAGAAACATGGGAATTTAACACATGCACCAAGAAGCCTGAAAATTTCATAATCTTGGGCAGGACAGGTGAAATCACCTCAGTACTAACCAAGCATCTTCCCCTCCTGCCCTCCCCCTACCTCGTGACCTTGGTACAACCATGTTTCTTTGCAACTGAATATTTTGTCATCTAGTGTCTAAAGGGAAGAAGGAGCAGCTGGACCATGTGGGACACACAGGTGATGACCCTTCTGCCCCAGTTGCCCTTCCTCTCCCGGAACCGCAGTACATGGATCACTACTTACTCTTTTATGATGATAGGCTTGCCTTTCTCTGCCTCTCGTCTCAAGTATTTTACCAAAATATCTCCATACTGTTCAATGATGGGGAACATCTAAGCACAAGACACAAAGGCATCCATAGTTAAGTGTGGGGACTCAAGTCTCACAAATGTTTCACCTAGAAGTCCTTCCAGTCACCTCTTTGAGTTTTCCACTGGTGAAGGCGGGAGACAGTAAGGCTCGAATTCTCTTCCACTCTTCATCCTTAGACATGGTGACAGCTTTTCTCATAATCCCCATGGGGCCAAAATCCTAGAGTTCAAAAAATTACAAATTTGGCTTTCTGTAAGTCCAGAATTTTCCATGGTTGCAAAAGTGCTAAGTTGATATCAGTGTATAACAGTTAGTTATTGACTGTTTACTATGGATCAACCCTCATGCCAGATGCAAAAAATAGTCAGAATTTCCTCACAATCCATAATAATAATTCAGGTGCTCACTGGGTGGCTTATTGAGTTTTCAAACCTTTATATTCCAGGATCCTTCTAAATGTAAATCTCTCTGTTATTGGAAAATTAGTTCCAGGATTGGGGAGAAGATGGGAACAAGATATACCAGATTCTCCAGAACTATACAGATGGCAAAAGCATGTAGACAGATAGAAAGTTATCTTTGCAACAAACAAGTTCTGCAGCTCTGTATTGACAACATTAGCAATGTGAAAATATATGTCTTCATATGGGGTGTGTGTACATGTTTGTGTGTGTGTGCGTGCGTGCATGCGTGTGTGTGTGTGTGTGTGTGTGTGTGTGTGTGTGTGTGTTTAGACTACAGTGACTTTGTGCTTGCTCAGTTGGAGAGCAGAGGTTTGGCATCTTCCTCTATAACTCTCTACTACATTTTTTGAGACAGAGTCTTTCACTGAATCTCGTAGGCCTTGATTTGGCTAAAAAGCTAGCCAGGAAGCCCCTAGGATCTACCTATTTCCAAACAGAGCTCTGAAGTAACACATGAATGCTGCTATGCCCAGCTTTTATATAGATTCTGGGGATCCAAACTCAGGTCCTTTACTCCTGAGCCATCTCCCTATCCCTGAGAAACTTCAAAGATTTGATCCTTGGGGCTTTTTTTTAAGATTTATTGTATGTATGCATGTATGTATATATTATATACATATGTATGTATGTGTGTGTGTATGTGTGTATGAACATATACACATGTGTGCTCAGTGTATTCAGAGGAGAGAGTTGGATCTCCTAAAGCAGGAGTTACAGGTGGTTTTGAGCCACTGGATATTGATGTAGGTAACCAACTCCCCATCCTTTTTCAGAGCTTTCAGACACTAAGTCACCTCTCTAGTCCTAGTTTGTTTGGTTCGGGAGCTGTTTGCTTGTTTAGGAATATTACTGTAGGAATCCATTTCCCTTCATTCTTTATTCAGTGATAAAAGGGAAAACATAATTCTATTTCCCTGGTGGGAACTTCCTTCTACCTTCCATATGTATAATTTATACTGCTGTGGAGTCTCCCAACACGCCCTTATGTGAAAGTGCTCAGCACAAGAGGAAGAAATGGAAATGGCTTCCACTTGATGAAGGGCAGCTGCAAACTAGATCTTCTGCCAACTTCATCAAATGACCCAAGGCTGAATGACGGTCAGAGAGATGGTCACAGGTTAAGGTGCTTGCTGCCAAGCCCATCAACATGAGTTCAATCCCCAGGACCCACAGGGTAGAAAGAGAGAACTAATATGTTTTCCCAGATAGGTCAGTGGAATAGGGATGGTTTAAAAAAGACAGAAAACACTGAACCTTACACAAAATTAACATAAATAAAGCCATAGGTTTAAGAGCAAATCTCAAAAGTGTATAATTTGTATTCAAGCAAACATACACAGATGGACCAGGTAAATAGTCATCAGACTTGGCACTGCCCCCACAATCCATGGAGAAGGAAATTGGATATACAAGGTGAAGTAAGACAACAGGCTGAAAATGGTAGCTAATGGGCAGGCAAGAGGGAATTGCCTGATCAAGGAGCAGCTCTGTATTCTCAGTGTTTGTCACCACACAAATCTAGACCTGTGGTTAAGTACTTTACCACACATACATGAGAAAGGTTCTGTGAGACAGGAAATACAAACACAATCTAGATGACAACAGTGTTTATCTGCAACTAGACTACAATAATATGGTATATTTACAATTCCTATTAGCAAAATGAATGCCCAGACTCCACTTGTATATTATTGTGGTAGCCACTGTGAATCTATATTTATTCCACTTTTTAAAAATTCAGTAAGTAGCCACGAGGTTGCAGTGGATACCCTTAATCCCAGCATTCAGGAGGCAGAGGCAGGTAGATATCTGTGATTTCAAGGACAACCTCGTCCACTGAGTGAGTTCTAGTACAGCCAGGACACATGAGAAACTCTGTCTTGAAAAACCCAAAATAAATAATAAAAAATAAAAACAAATATCCAGTAGAGCTGGTGGGGGAGGGGGTGGCACATGCCTTTAATCCTAGAATTTGGGAGGCATAGGCAGGTAGAGGTAGGCACATCTCTGAGTTAAGCCTGGTCTACAGAGTGTATACTCTAGATAAGCAAACCATCCAAACAAAATTAATTGAATAAGTAAAATATAAAGCTTTGCATCAGCAAAAGGGAGAGCCTGGAGAGATGGCTCAACAATTAAGGGCACTTGCTGCTCTTCTGGATGAGCCAGGTTCAGTTCCCAGCACCCATGTCAGGACACTCACAACTGTCTGGAACAACCACACACTCTTCTGACCTTCACAAGAGCCTACACACATATGGTATTCACTCATATAGACATACATATATACACATAGATACAAATAACAAACACAAATCTTTATATTTTATATTAATAAACAAAGTTACCTACCCGTCTGTTTGTGAAGACAGAATAGCATTCCTTCACTAATACATTCTTTATCATCTCTGTGTCCGTGATAGCTAGTACAGGTATGTGACCATCAAACAACCTGTGTGGGGAAAACAGCTGATTAACCCAAGCCAGCTACTGAAGCCAGAACCCCAACTCCAGACTTTGATTCTCATGTTATGTGACCCTCACTCTGGTTATACAACATATTGTCACAGGAGGTCTAACTTAGAGAGTCTGACCCCGGGTCCAGTGGAGTCTTTGTAAAGTGATATGTAATGTCAATCAGGACACTACGAGTCACTTAAAGACAAAGCAGTTTGTAGTGGATATCTGGTAGGGTCGTTGTATCCAGGGTAAACATAAGAACGAAAAAGTTGCTTCTCACTCTATCTTGGCTAATGGCAGAATGTATTAGTTGTTTTTTGACGATATCTAGACCTTGAAGAAATCATAGTAGAGAAGAGTGACTGTTTTCTATTTTTTATAGAGTTGTTTTTCTGAAGAGGTTTTTCTTCCATTTCATGACTTTAGTCACAAGACTATCCAGGCATGCTTGGAGGTCTTGGAATATTGGGTACTGCAAACAGTGCACAGTGAGGATTGAAGTGGCAGGGCTGTGATGACTTCCTTCAGAGAACATCTAGAATAGACTTTGGTGTGAGGAACTCAATGTATCCCAAACACAACTTTTCTGTACGCTCAGTAAGTAAGCTTCTGAACAGAGATTCAAGGTTCAGTTCACAGAAACTATTCCTTCATGCTTGCAGAGAGTCTAAAATTAAATTCTGGAGGGTCTTTCCTTCTTGAACATCCAGTACAACAGGAAACACCAGACATTTGGCAACCAACATTGTGGGCTCAGAGATGAGAGAGATCCAGCACTCCAGGACTGGAGGTAAAGTTTGTGCAGAAGAGGCAATACTCCAGGATGGGATAAGGACATGGGGATTTCCACATCTGGGGAGCAGCAGTATGAGTGGTTACTAAAGTGTTTGTTAAAAGGAAATGGAGTGAATGGGGAACCTGCCAGCACTGAATGGACTGAGGTGAGTCTTTGTCCTCATAGCCAAACTTCCCAGCCTGAAGGCTTTGGGCCTAGTGGCCCAATCCTGAGCCCCCCGACACCACCACCCATTGCAGTCCCAGTTTCAGGCCAGTAGGCAGGTCTCCTGCAGACAGATCTGACTACTACCATTCCCCATCAGATCCTGTAACCCTCAAGCCCCACCTCCCACAAACCCCACCCTCCCTGAGAGACTGAAACTGCTCCCTGAGGCAGAGGCTGCCCGCACTGATTGGACTAAGAGCTGCTCCCTGAGACACAAAATCCATAAGCACTGATGGGCCAATTGGTCAAGGAAGAAAATAAGAAATTAAAGATTTCCTAGAATTCAATGAAAATGAAATTACACCATATCCAAACTTATGATGCACTATGAAAGCAGTGCTAAGAGGAAAATTCATAGCACTAAATGCCCACATAGAGAAGATACAAAAATCACACACTAGTGAATTAACAGCACACCTGAAAGCTCCAGAAAAAAAAGAAGCAAACTCATCCAGGAGGAATAGATGCCAGGAAATAATCAAATTAAGGGCTGAAATCAATAAAATAGAAACAAAGAGAACAATACAAAGAATCAGTGAAAAAAGAGTTGGTTCTTTGAGAAAATCAACAAGATAGACAAACCCTTAACCAACTTAACTACAAGGCAGAGAGAGAGAGCATCCAAATTAACAAAATCAGAAATGAAAAAGGAGATATAACAACAGACAATGAGGAAATCCAGAAAATCTCAGGTTATATTTTAAAAACCTGTACTCCACAAAATTGGATAATCTAAAAAAATGGACAATTTTCTGGATAGGTACCCCATACCAAAGTTAAATCAAGACCAGATAAACTATTTTTTTTTTTTTTTTTTTTTTTTTTTTTTTTTTTTTTAACAGGTTTCTCTATGTAGCTTTGCGCCTTTCTGGAACTCACTGTAGCCAGCTGGCCTCGAACTCACAGAGATCCGCCTGCCTCTGCCTTCCAAGGGCTGGGAATAAAGGCGTGCGCCACCACCGCCCGGCCCCAGATAAACTATTTAAATAGACCAATAACCCCTAAGGAAATAGAAACAGACATTAAAAATCTCACAACAAAGGGAAGCCCAAGAGCAGATGCTTTCAGTGCAGAATTTTACCAGATTTTCAAAGAAGAGCTAATTCCAATACTCTACAAATTGTTCCACACAATAGAAAAAGAAGGAACATTACCAAACACTTCTTATGAGGCTACAGTTACTCTGATACCCAAACCACACAAAGATGCAACAAAGAGAGAATTACAGACCAATCACCCTCATGAACATTGATGCAAAAATACTCAATAAAATATTGACAAACTGAATCCAAGAACACATCAAAAAAATTATCCATCATGACCAAGTAGGCTTTATCCCCAGGGTGCAAAAATGGTTCAACATACAAAAATCTGTCATTATAATACACCATTTAAACAAACTGAAAGAAAAAAACCACATGATCATCTCATTGGATGCTGAAAAGGCCTCTGACAAAATCCAACACCTTCATGAAAAAGGTTCTAGAGAAATCAAAAATACAAGGAACATACCTAAATATAATAAAGGCAATTTACAGCAAGCTGACTGCCAATATCAAATTAAATGGAGGGAAACTCAAAGCGATTCCACTAAAATCAGGAACAAGACAAGGCTGTCCACTCTCCCCATACTTATTCAATACAGTACGTGAAGTTCTAGCTAGAGCAATAAGACAACAAATGGAGATTAAAGGGATAGAAATTGGAAAGGAAGAAGTCAAATTTTCACTATTTGAAGATGCCATGATAGTATACATAAGTGACCCCAAAAATTCTACCAGGGAACTCTTACAGTTGAGAAACTGCTTCAGTAATGTGGCAGGATACAAGATTATCTCAAAAAAATCAGTAGCCCTCCAATATAAAAATGATAAACAGACTGAGAAAGAAATTAGAGAAACATCACCCTTTTCAATAGCTACAAATAATATAAAATACCTGGGGGTAACTCTAAACAAGTGAAGGACTTGTATGATAAGAACTTTAAGTCTCTGAAGAAAAAAAAAATTGAAGAAGATATCATAAAATGGAAAGATCTCCCATGCTCATGCATAAGTAGGATTAACATAGTAAAAATGGCAATTGTACCAAAATCAATCTACAGATTCAAGGCAATCCCCATCAAAATCCCAACACAATTCTTCACAGACTTGGAAAGAACAATACTCACTTCATATGGAAAAACAAAAAACCCAGGATAGCTAAAAGAATCCCGTATAATAAAGCAACCTCTGGAGGCATCACGATCCCTGACTTCAAGCTCTACTATAGAGCTAGAGTAATAAAAACAGATTGGTACTGGCATAAAAACCA
Source organism: Peromyscus leucopus (assembly GCF_004664715.2). Lineage (NCBI taxonomy): Eukaryota > Metazoa > Chordata > Mammalia > Rodentia > Cricetidae > Peromyscus > Peromyscus leucopus. The sequence continues at coordinate 46,053,119 of NC_051082.1, forward strand.
ACATGTGGACCAATCGAATTGAAGATCCCGACATTAATCTGCACACCTATGAACACCTGATTTTTGACAAAGAAGCCAAAACTGTACAGTGGAAAAAAGAAAACATCTTCAACAAATGGTGTTGGCATAACTGGATATCAACATGTAAAAGATTGCAAATAGATCCATATCTGTCACCATGCACAAAACTCAAGTCCAAGTGGATCAAAGACCTCAACATAAATCTAGTTACACTGAACTTGATTGAAGAGAAAGTAGGAAGTAGTCTTGAATGCACAGGGACCACTTCCTAATTATAACACCAGTGGCACAGACACTGAGAGCAACAATTAATAAATGGAACCTCTTGAAACTGAGAAGCTTTTATAGAGCAAAGGACACGGACAATAAGACAAAAGGATAGCCTACAGAATAGGAAAAGATTTTTACCAACTCCACATCTGACAGAAGGCTGATCTCTAAAATATATAAAGAACTCAAGAAACTAGACATTAAAATACTTAACAATCCAATTAGAAAATGGTCTACAGAACTAAACAGAGAATTATCTCAGATGGCCGAGAGACAATTGAGGAATTGCTTAACATCCTTAGTCATCAGGAAAATGCAGATCAAAAAAAAACTCTGAGATACCGTCTTACACCCATCAGAATGGATAAGATCAAAAACACTGAAGACAGCTTATGTTGGAGAGGATGTGGAGCAGGAGGAATGAATACTCCTCCACTGTTGGTGGGAGTGCAAACTTGTACAGCCAGTTTGGAAATCATTATGGCAGTTTCTCAGAAAATTGGGAATCAATCTTCCTCAAGACCCAGCTATAACACTCTTGGGCATATACCTAAGGAATGCTCAATCATACCACAAGGATACACGCTCAACTATGTTCATAGCAGCATTACTTGTAATAGCCAGAACCTGGAAACAACCTAGATGCCCCTCAACTGAAGAATGGATTAAGAAAATGTGGTACATATACACAATGGAATACTAATCAGCAGAGGAAAACAATGACATCATGAGGTTTGCAGGCAAATGGATGGAACTAGAAAATATCAACCTGAGTGAGGTAACCCAGACTCAGAAGGACAAACATGCTATGTACTCATTCATAAGTGGATACTATATGTAAAGCAAAGTGAGGCTAGCTAACAAGAAGGACCCTAAGAGGGACACATTGATAGCCCAGCAAAGGAGAAATAGATGAGATCTTCATGAGCAAATTGGGGTGAGGTGTGGTAAGGGATGGCGACAGATGGAGGATGAGAACATACGGGAATGGGAGGTTCGAGTTAGAATAGGGACAGAGTAGGAGAGCAAGGAAAGAGATACCATGATAAATGAAGACATCATGGTAATAGGGAGAAACAAAGTGCTAGGGAATTTCCCAGGTGAATCTACAAGCATGACCATACCTTAGACTACTGGCAATAGTTCAGAGGGTGCCTGCACTGGCCTACTCAGGTGGTCACATGGCTGAAAACCCTAACTGTCATCATAGAAACCTCATCCAATGACTGATGGAAGCAGATGCAGAGATCCACTGCTGGGTGCCAGGCCAAGTGCCAGGAATCCAATCAATAAGACGGAGGAGGGAGTCTATAAGCAAGGAATATCAAGATTACGATGGGGAAATATACAGAGACAGCTGGCCAAACTAGTGGAAACACATGAAATGTGGACAAATAACTGTGGAGGCCCAATCGTACTGGACTAGGCCCTCTGGATAGTTGAGAAAGTTGTTTAGCTTGAACTGTTTAGCCCACACACACACACCCGTGGGGTTGGGATGCTCCCTAGTGCATGAGCTGGCTTTTTGGAGGCCAGTGCATATAGTGGGACACTTTTCACTGCCTTGGTGCAGGGAGGAGGGGCTTGGACCTGCCTCAACTGAATGTACCAGGCTCTGCTGACTCCCCATGGGAGAACTTGCCTTGGAGGAGGCAGGAATGAGGGGACTTAGGGGGAGGCTGGGGGGGGGCAAAAGGAGGGAGGTGAAAGGAATCTGTGGTTGGTATGTAAAATGAATGGAAAATCTCAATAATAATAAGAAAAATGGGAAAAAAGAATCACAGATAGACCTGGCTTTGACCCAAAATGTTTATGCACCCTTCCATAAATAAAGTTATTGGTATTTGCCAAGAGGTATCATGGCTGTGAGAAGACGACCTCTGGGAAGACATAGCTTTTCCAAGAACTGTGGGATTTACTTGTATGTGTCTTCTTTGGTAGTTTTTCTTCAGCAAGGGTTATTGGAAAATTCTCTAAGAGACCCATAGCAGGGGTTCAGGAAGAAAAGAAGGAAGAGGTGGACACTGCTTATATGTGAGACATGACTAACAGAAGACAAAGGTGTGATTAGCAGATATGACCCTCAAATATTCTTGTTTGTGGGATACTCCACAGGGGCACATCTGAGAGGCCACGTCTCTTCCCCAGGAACCAGAAGCGTCAACTAATCTTTCCTCCCAAGAGTTTCAAAAAGAAAATATAAGTAACAATAAAAAAGCTTTCACATCAGAATCTGAGTAAATCACCCAAAACTTCTCAATAAAAATCTCAAAAAGGTAAGGCTCAACCTCTTCATCTCCACATAGAAACTTCCAGATCTAAAATCTCATCTTCTTAAAGATCTCCCAGATCTTAAAGTTCTCATCAAACTTAAATTTGAGTTATTTGTTGACATTTGTACATATATTTGCTTGGCAAAAATTGTTTTTCTTTTTAACAATTTTATTTTGTGTGTGTAGGGGCTTGGATATAGTAATGTGTAGATGAGTGCAGGTGTCCACAGATGCCAGAAGAGTGTCACAGATTCTCTGGGCACACAGTTAGAGATGGTTATGAGCTGATTGACATGGTTGCTAGAAACAAAGTGAAAGGGCTCTACAAGAGTAGTACAGACTCTTACCCACTGAGCTTCCTCTCAAGTCCCAGAAAAAAAAACTTGAAAAAAATTACTTAAAGAATCATTTTTTTCCCTTTTTGTTAATGCCCTTTTCTTCCTCTCTTCCTTTAAGTTTTCAAACACAACACAAAACAAAACCCACTAGACTTGGGAAGAATCATTTCTCCCACGATATCAGAAACATCTTTAACCATCCATCAACTCCTATCTACCACATCCTTTCTTGCTTTGAAGCCAGTTAGGTGTGCAATATGAAAGGTTGTTTCTGGTGATCAGGGAATAGGTACCCCAAAGGACTCAGATCATTATCCCTGGTGAATCATCTGTGGGACACAGGAGGACAGTCCACCATACAACCTGCTCCTACCTAAGTTAAAAAAAAAATGATAGCTCATAGACATCAGGCTGTCCTTGGAACCCCACCTCCCTGCCATCCCCACCCACCACATGCACCTCCCACCTGCAAGCAAGATTCTCTTCAAATGTGGCCTGTATTTGGCTGTAGATAAGGTCATCAACCTTACCTACCATCTTTGAGGACTTTCATTAAAGTTAAGTACTGTTTTCTATGGTAAATCATCACTTCTTGAATAAGTGCTGTTTATAACCCTGAAATTTTGCTTTATATTTTTGTTAAATTTTTGCAAATCCTTCTACTATGGATCATAGCTCTGGAGTTACATGAGTGAAAAGCAACCAACAGATGAATAAAGACAAATAATTCAAACCCCCCCCAAAAAAAGGAAATGGAGTGAATGAGGAAGAAAAACAGCTTACAGAGCCTTTGGTGTTAGTGAAAAGGCATTGTTATTGGTTTCATGCAGCTCCCCAGGTTCAATTGGAACTGACAGTGTGGAAGCAAGCGTTGAGGGCTTATTCAGTACTCATCTGAGAGAGGAGCCTGTATCCCTCAAGATTTGGTCTTTATGTAATTTGATCTCAAACGCTCAGGATCCCACACAGAGTGAGAAATCACAGAAAGCTCCACCTAAAGTAGAAAAGGGGAGTAAAAAGGAAAACATTCGGGGCAGAAATTGTCAGTCAGCAGAGGAGAATGTTTTCTCACTGGAAGACAGGAATGTTGTTTCAGTGGAAGAAGAATGTGAGGAGGGTGAAGATAATGGAGATGAATCTCCTCTTCCTTCTGCAGATGAGAGGGACATAGAGACTCGAAAGGTTGAAATGCTAGCTGCACCGTTTCAAGAATTAAGGATACAAATGGATAAATCTGGAGACAAAGAATAAGAGAAATTTTTAAAAAAGGAATCTTCCTGGTAGAAAAGGGGAAAGAAAAGAAAATTTAAGAAGAAATTTTCCATTTAAAAAAAAAAGACTTTTCCAGGTAGAATAAAAGAAATTATTTAATAAAGGCCTACAAATAGGAAGGTATGAAGAAAAATAAAGGGAGAAAAAACCCTCTTCCCAGTAGAAATAGAGAAAGGAGAAACACTTTTCCCACAGAAAAAAAGGGATTCATGTCAGCAGGATCTCAGGGTTCTCTGCTGTGTGATGCTGCAGGTGCTTTCTCTCAAGGTGCTTTCTCACAGAGCACAGTGAGGCAAGACCTGAACTCCAGAGGATGGTGGGTGGAGCTCCACTACTGCAGCCTGAGCAGGCGCAGCTGGCCCAGGACTTGCAATTATCTTGTTTGTTTGTCCACTTAATTTTGATTTAAATGTTTTTTTGTTTTGTTTTGTTTTTCACTCCAAGTGGGAATAAGTTAATATTAAATGTCCCTTCATGGGAAATGTTTTTTTTCCTCCTAATAACAGAAATAAGTCATTATCAATGATCTCTTAATGGGAGGAAAAATTAAAACAAGCCCAACTGTAGTACAGAAAACAGTTGCAATCAGGACTTAAGTACTGAGCCAATGCTGTTTGAATCCCCAGAGGTATTAGCCATTCATTACATGGAGGATATTCTCTTCTCTTGATCATCTGATTAAAGCTTGAATGAATGTTTAATTTACATAATAAACAAACTAAAAGAGAAAAATTTATAATTTCATTGGGTATACTCTTGTCTGTTTATCGCTACTGAGGATTTGGTTCTGCTCTTTGAGTTGCTTTCTGGCAACTCTTGGTTAAATTCTATAAAATGTAACATCTGAAACAGAGCAGGTTATTAGCTCATTAAATAATATGACTACTAATAATAGCTCATAGAAATAACATCTTACTGACAAAGAGCCTACCAAAATTATTTTTCAAGTAAATTTTTTGTTCCACATTGTTAATAATTAGCAGGCTGCATTAACATATTACTTGGGATCTATTAAAAAAAAGGATCATCTTTTTACTATTTTATAAAAAAAAATACCCCCTGGGTATTGCCTAAAGTTACCTCTTAAAATTATGTAGAGATTGTTTTTAATGCTTTTATAGATGGCTTTTTAAAAAGGACAAAGAGAATGTTTACACATAAATTTCACAGGCTTCACAAAAGAGATTACCCACTCTATACTATACAGCTCAAATTAATATTCCTACAATTTCAGAAACAACTCATGAAATGATTTTAAAATTTGATACATTCCTAAAATAGGTTTTGAAAAAAAATTGTCAATGAAAAACACAGGCTATATAGGTTGCCCAGAAACAACACAAGACAGAAGTTAGCTACCCAAATTTGGATTAGGGGCAACAACTGGAAGCTCAACTGCTCTACCTCTAATATGGTTAACTAATAAGACTGTGTGGGTGGAGAGGTGGCCCATAATAAAAAAAATTACAGGTGTTTGAGCAAATAGCACAAAACAGATGCTAAACACATTGAAAAACTACAAATCTTTGACATTCTTCTGTGCTTGCAATTTAAAAAAAAACTAAAAAAATGGCAGGTATTGACTGATTTAAAAATTGTAATCCATGTAATTCAACCTATGGTTCATTTAGAGCCTAGAATTCCATTACCTTCTTTATTGTCAAAGACTTGGCTTATATAGTTGCTCATTTAAAACATTGCTTTCATACTATTTCCTTGCAAGAACAGGACAGAGACAAGTTTGCTTTTACAGTTCCTACTTATAATAATCCCCAGCCTGTTAAAAAGTTATCTAAATGGAAAGCCCTTCCCCTGGGAATGTTAAATAGTCCAACTTTGTGTCAATAGTTTATAAATAAACCACTGGAAGTACTTCATAAACAATTTACTCAATCCATTATTTATCATTGTGATTCAGGATACTTGATCACATAGTGAACACTGAGATTGCATTAATTAAATAAAATCAACCTTGGGTCAAGGGAAGGAGCCAGCAACTAATTGAAAGGAAGTAGCCATAGAAAGTTATAGGGAGTCCAGAACATAGATAGAGAAAGGCACAGGAAGTAGTGAGGAGGGTCATGGAGTTTGGTGGTCCTATTTGGATTGGGACTGGAAAGGAAAGCTCTCTTTCTGTGACTTAGCTAAGGAGGAAGGTCAGCTCGTTGCTCCTCTGCCTTTGTGAACTTGTAGGTTTTCACCCCAGCATCTGACTCCCAAGTCTTTATTGGTCAAATCATAAGATTGAGATTTAGTTTAAAAACAACATCATTATATGGATAATATCTTAATAGCTGCCTCTGATGTCAATATCCTTGAAAAGGTGTTTGTTGAGGCACACCAGATTTTACCTCAATGGGGATTGCAAATTGCTCCTGAAAAAAATTCCAAAGGAGCCTCTCTTAATTATTTAGAATTTAAATTAAGTAAACAGAATCCAGCCACAAATAGGACAGATTAGAAGACATGAATTACATACACTTTATGAATTTCAAAATTTATTATGAGATATTAATTGGTTGTGGCCTACAATTGGACTGACTACTTGAAAATTAAGTAGTTCATTTCAAATTTTACAAAGTGACTCAGATTGAAACAGTTTCAGGCATTGAACAACTGAAGCAGAAAAGGAGTTGGCCCAAGTAGAACAGAAATTGCAAGATGTCTTTTTAAATCTATTAGATCTCACAAATTGAATGTATTTTAGTAATTTTACCTTCTACTTATTCCCCTACTGGACTCATGAAAGGAAGATAATGTTTTAGAATGGACATTTTTTAGCTCATAAACATAGTGAAAAGTTTATGGAAAGGTTCCTGGATTAATTATAAAAGGAAGAATAAGAGTTTATCAATTGTGAGAAATGGGTCCAGCTGTGATTGTAGTACATTACACTAATGTGGAAATTATGAAATTATGGGTAATTAATGATGACTGACAAAGAAATTGTAGCAATTATTTAATAGAAATCAACAATAAATATGCCCAATGTAAAGAACTTCAATTTATAAAAATAACTGAATAGATTATTCCCCATGTAGTAAAAAGAACTTCTATTTCTGGAACTCTTACATTTTTATCTTGATGGAAATAAATTAGGTTGGAAAGCAGGAACCATAAAAAAGTAGCACAAAGTCCATATGCTTCAGTCCAAAAATCAGAATTATATGCCTTTTCAATGGTATTAATAGATTTTAATGAGTTTCTTAATATACTTACTGATTATCAATATGTTAAAAGAGTTTTATTGTATATAGAAACTGCTAAACTTATTCCTGATAAGTCAGAATTAACTTTGTTTTTCATACAAGAGCAATCAACAATCTGGGACAGAAATTATCCACTATGCATCATCATTTGGTCTCATAGAGGATCCATGGGCCATTAGCAAAAAAAAAAAATGAAGAAACTGATCAACTACTAATTGTATTAAAATGTATTAGAAGCTTCAATTTTTCATAAAAATCATGTTTACCATTAAGGCTTAAAGTAAAAAAATTTTCCAATACCTGGTGACAAACTAAAGAAAATATAAAGAAAATTGTTCCACTTGTTTATATTACTCAAGTTCCTTTACCAGCAGGAAGTAATCTTAAGGGTTGCCAAAAAATGTAATTTGGAAAATGGATGTATTTCACTTAGCAGAATTTGGAAAAATAATATATGTACATCATACCATTGATGCATACAGTTGTTCAATAGGTATCTGCCTTAAGTTCTGAAAAGGCTGAATCTGTAATTAAACATTTATTAGAAACAAAGGCGGTAATGGGTATATCAATACAAATTAAAACTGATAATGCTCCTGCTTATGTTTCCAGTAAAGTAAAACATCTCTTTTGCAAATTATAGCATAAAACACATTACAGGGATACCACATAACTCTACAGGACAAGCAATTGTTGAAAGAGCTAATCATACTTTAAAAGAGATGCTTAAAAAACAAAAGGGTGATTTGAGGACTCCCAGAGATTGATTACATCATGCTTTACTAACTTTATATTTTTAAATGTTAATGAAACAGGGCAACAGCTGCTGAAAGACATTGGACTGTGGAAAAAGATGCTGAACTGGGTTATCATGTGTACTACAAGGATGTTTTGACAACAGAATGGAACTCAAGGAAGTTGTTATATTGCACTTGAGGTCATACTTATGCTTCTGCAGGAGACAACAAGTTGTGGAAACCATCTAAATTAATAAAATTTTGACACAAGCATGAGAACTCTCCTGGCTGCCTTGGCTGCTGACATCAATAACACAACTCTGGAAAGACAGAGATACAGAAAGCCCTTGTAACAATCAGCTGATCTTCCTACATGGAGATGGCTAAGAAATTGGCTGAAAAGGGGGAAGCAATAGTTCAGCTGGCTAGGAAGCCTTTGAATGCTACAACATTGTTCCATGCTATGCTGTCTGTGGTAACTGTATAGGTAATGGGGACCAATCATACTGGGCTTATATTCCTAATCTTCCCATTAACAAAGGTACCAGTTGGGGAGATACAGATATTCCTGTTGTGGTCAATGGAATCATCTTGGCTACCTGGTACTTATGACCAGAGAGAACCTGCAAGGCCTGAGGAATAGGGTAAGAAAATTATAACCTATACTGTGGGAGTGCAAGGAATCCTTATTTGTATAGGTAATGGAACTCATTGTCTAAATATAACTTTTCAAATTTGTCTATCTATAATTAATACTACCCAGGAGATTCAAAATAAAATTTTTATGCTTCATGTATTTGAGTTTAGAGGACAGGAGATTAATTCTACTAGTTCCATAAATCTGACATTTTGTGAGATATGAGTTAGTAATAAGGAATATGACTGTATACATGTGTAGCTATGTAAAAGTAAGAACCATCAGGTGCTTATTAATATCTCCCAAGGAAAAGTCATTGATCTAAGCCCTTATGAATTCCCATGGGGAAAATACTCTCACTCAGAATTGAGATGGCAAAGGTATGGTTTAAATGGAATTAGAGAAATTAGCTGTACTCTTGATGAACCTATGCAATAGAATGGTGTTGGGATGTCAGCTCTTATGCTGCAATTTGACAATTCTGTTCAAACTAATTTGTAGAAATTGGCAAGTACCTTACATCCTCTTAAAGTATTGAAAGGACGATTAAACATTAATGATGGACATATACTTTGTCCTTTAGATTAAATCAAAATCATCACTTTGCAGCATGTGTACCATTACCTTATGTGTTACTGAAATGGCCTAAACAATGGCACCCTAATCACTATAGCGTCACTTGGAACAGTGTACCCTTCATACCTATGTTAATGCTAGTATGTTAATGCTAGTGACATTAGATGTCACTTCTGAATGTTTATATATTCTTGGAGCAAGGCTAACAGTTTGGAAGCTGATGAAGTTGCCGAGGCCATGGCATGCTAACCTGTGATGATTCTAGTAAAGAAACTCTCTGAAAGAGTATTAAGAAGAACTCACAGGATGATTGGATTGATTGTTGCTGTGGTTATGGGAATTATTGCATTGACTGCTATTGATTCATCAGCTGGACTCACCCTTCATAAGGAAAATCAGACTGCTGAATTTATTAAAGACTGGCCTAAACATGTTGCAGAACTTTGTGCTTGGCAAAATAGAATTGATAATAAGATAGACTGTGAAATAACTGATTTGAGACAAGTTGTAATCTTAATGGGAGATCAGATAGAGACAGTGAGAGAGCAAATTAAATTAAAACTTAATTAGAATGTTATATCTTATTGTATTGCATATTTAAGGTTACTGAAAGCAAGTATGATTTGAATTTTTAAGTCTAGATGTATTATGTGAGAGTTGCTTATATCATTTTCTGTAATTTTTGCTTATTTACAATATTGTAAGGGCTGGGGAGATGGCACCAGAGTTAATAGCATATATTGTTCATGCAGATAACCTGAGTTTGGTTCCTAGCACCCACCTTTGATGGCTCACAACCACCTGTAACTCCAGCTCCAATGCCCCTGGCCTCCGTGATCATCAGCATTCATGTAAAGAGACACACAAACCAAGTAAACATGCACATTCACATAATTAAAAGTAATAACAATAATAGGTGTTTAAAAATAAAATATTGGGACTGGAGAGATGGCTCAGTAGTTAAGAGCACTGACTGCTCTTCCAGAGGAACCAGGGTCAGTTGCCTGTCTGTAACTTCAGTTCCAGGGATTCTGACATTGGCACACAGACGTACATGCAGGCAAAACACCAAAGAATATAAAATTTAAAAAAAATTAGAATTAAAACAGCCACCAGGTGTGGGGAAGATGGCGGAGAGCGGTACTTCACAAGCTAGTGGCTAGGAGGAGAAGAAAGGTGCTGATGAGTCCAGTAGAGAGATAGTTTTGATCGACAGGACCACAACCATTAAGAATTAATAGCAGGAGGCAGACGGACCCAGCAGTGACTGACAGGGACGTATAGGCCCGGCGGCAGAGACAAGCAGACGCAGGTAGGCCTGTGGCGGACCATGGAGGTGGACAGGCCCGGGGATGGAGACAGGCAGACGCGGCTTGGAGCGGGGACGCCCCTGGCCCCAATGCCTGGGGAGGAGGCTGTCTCCGTGGGTCGGAGCCGGTGCGAATCTGAAAACTCCGTCTGAGGACAACCCAGGGCCCAACTGCTGATCCTGTGAAACCCAACAACTTGGAGGTGTTGGTGAGACTACCCTGCTCAGCTGAAACCCATCTGGGAGAGGATTCAGATGCCTACAGTTTGAAGTCTGAAGAAACAAGATCAGCTGAGGAGTCGACAAATGAACAAAACGTGACCTGGGAACACAGAAGAAGGTGCTACTCAGTCACCAAACCAGATCACCAGATCACCAGAATCATAAGTATATAATTCACCGACTGAAATCAGCTGCCCCTGAAGAAGTAGCCCAATAGCACCAATTTAACCAAGAACCCCTACTAAACCAAGACTAAAAATTAGAACAAGAGAGGCACTCTCAGACACAGACACCACCTGCACCGCACAGAGGGAGAGATGAGTAGACGCCAGTGCAAAAATACAGGCAACAACATAAAGACCTATATGGCAACATCAGAACCTAGTGATTCTACACCTGCAACACCTAAACATATCATGACAGAAGAAACAGAAGAAATCAACCCTAAAAATGACTTTAAGAAGATGATAGAGGCCCGCCGGGCAGTGGTGGCACATGCCTTTAATCCCAGCACTCAGGAGGCAGAGCCAGGCGGATCTCTGTGAGTTCGAGGCCAGCCTGGGCTACCAAGTAAGCTCCAGGAAAGGTGCAAAGCTACACAGAGAGACCCTGTCTTGAAAAACCAAAAAAAAAAAAAAAAAGATGCAGGCTAACAGAATGGATAAGAAAACAGGATCCATCCATCTGTTGCATACAAGAAACACAATTTAACTTCAAAGACAGACACTACCTCTGAGTAAAGAGCTGCGAAAAGGCTTTCCAAGCAAATGGACCTAAGAAACAAGCTGGTGTAGCTATCCTAATATCTAGAGAAAAAGGATGTTTCAAAAGAGAAGAAGTCTTGTGGCAATGCCTCAGTGGTCCAGGTAACTACCAGAACTTGGAAATCTGCGACGGAGACTAAGGCAGCAGAGACGAAACACATAGGTGTACATAC